>NC_056735.1:591060052-591307552 GCF_019279795.1 Protopterus annectens
CTTTTTTGGTCATAAGATACTGCATATTTGTAAAATTTTGTTAATTATCAATTCAATAGTCCATAAACTTTTAATAGGATATGTTTTTGTTAGAAGAATGATTGAAATGATTTTAAGACATTATTTAGATTAGTTTTGTGTTTAAGTCAATGTTAAAGACAGATTGATCTTGGGATGCTGAGACCAGAGTCTGACAATGAGATAAGTTAGTCATTTGGGGACTTTTTAAGAGCCAAACACTTATTAATTGTTTGACATGTTTTTGTGATGCATCCCAAAATAAGTGTTGTACTTGATAATTAGACTAATCAATGCTGAGTATAAGGGTATGATTATGTCTTTAGACCTTCATAATATTGCTTTGACAATTAGCCAAGCTAAACAAAAGGATTTCCTGATAACTGTTGTCACGTGATGGTTGAAATAGAGGGAGTTGTCAAAGGAAGTAACTATATTTTTATTTTGTAGTGGTGTTTTATCTAGATAGTATAATAAGGGGATAGGCTGTCTACCAAAAGTGATGATACTACACTTTTTAGCATTTAGAATGAGCCCATTTTTAGGACACCAAGCATTAACTAGGAAGAGTTCACTCTGGCTGGTTTGGCTGCCATACATTGACTTAACAGCGAACCCCTAATTAGAAATTGTCTGTAAACATTGTTGTCAAATGGCTTGACTGTCTGCTAGGAGATCTGACAGGTGTATATTACGTTATCGAATTTTTAAAAGTTCGAACATCATATGGTCGAAGCCATATGATCGAACTTTTAAAAGTTCAAAAAGCTAAAAAAAAATTAATAACAGAAAAAAAATCTACCTGACTGTTTTAAGCAGGGGGCAAGCCCCCCCCCGACTCTTTAAATATACCAACTCCGAGATTGCACTACAAGTGCAGAAAAGGGAAATCTTCCCATTCCGCACTGTACAGAGATCTCTGTTGAAACATTTGAAACCATCATATGGTGTCAATCATATGACGTTCAAACTTTTAACAGTTTGATAACATAATATACACTCAGATCTGACAAGTAAATACCAAAAACCAAAAGTCCCAGCACTGAGCCCTGATGGTCACTGCTGATCACTTTCATACTTTCAAATGAAGCACCTGCAAATTACACTGGGTGGGTGCTCTCTCTCTCTCTGTTTCAGCCAGTTTGCTATCCATCTTTCCACATACATTCATAGGTAAATATTAGGATAGCTGTCTTGGATGACCATTTTAAGCCGACCCTGTTTCCCTTTTTGTGCTTGAATTGACATATCAATTTGGTTAGAAACTGGCCTTATCCATCACATGGTATATAATTATGTATTACCCCTAATAAGAATAACTTAGATCATAGCGTAGATAATTGTGGGGACTCATGCATGGGATACAGAAGGAAGTCCTGGAGTAACTTTTCTGTTTCCCATCTATAGATCCAAGATTCACTTGAATATGGACAAAAAAAATAACTTTGTTTTATGTGGATGGGGAATCTGTTGCAGAGCAGCGGTATCCACTGTGAGGTATACCTGTCCCTCCAAACCATTCTGATGATTTTGATAAAGAAGTATATATACCTAGACTGAGTATTTCTGAGGTCATTTGACTTGCTGATATGCAGTAAATCTGTCAGAATTGAGGTGGAGGATGCCTTGTATGCTAGATACAGATATCTTCGTAGTAGTCTGTAGGATACTGAGTGTAGTGACAGGGCTTTGAGGTGATCCATGTAGGACATGTTGTTTAGACCTTATATCCTTCATGTAAGGTATCTCTGTGGGTGTTCCAGTTGATGCATGTGTCTGGACAGATACATGCCAAAGGGAGCATTATAGTCAATGACTGTCCTAATGAGGGCTGGGTAAAAAGGGACAATGAAATCCCTAGATCTAGACATAATCCAAATGTTTATACGCTATACAATATGGAAGAACATTTTTAGAATGATAGACACATGTTGGTCAAAGCTTAGGTCACTGTCAACATATGTTCCAAAATTCTGAACAACTGGGTCAGCTCTTAGGGGTGTGTTATCAATGTGGTAGTTCCCTAGGGTAGATGATTTCTCAAGGGATACAATAATGCACTTTTTGCTATTTAGTTTCAGTCTATGATTTTGTTATCAGTTATTTAATTGAGACAAAATTTCCTGCAGTATGGCCAAGTCATGTGTGGATTCAGTGACTGCTTGTAGCTTGCAGTCATCTACAGACTTAGTCAGCCAGTACCCTTTTATATTGCCTTTTACTTAGGAAATGTGGATGCCAAACAGGAGAGTTCTCAGCACAGAACTTTGGGGGACTTCACCGGTGACTAGTCTCATTGTGGTGGTAACTTCCCCTAATTTGATTTCTTGCATCCTATCTGTGAACCATTTAGTAATCTATCAGGTAACATAGTGGTTTATTCTCAGTTTATTTAACTTTTCTACTACAGTTGAGTGGGGAATTGTGTCAAAAGCTTTGGTCAGGTCATGGCATGTAGTGTGCATCATTCTGCCTTCATCCATTGCCTTGGTGGCTCTTTCAAAAACGTCCACCAGTTTGAATAAGCATGACCTCCCCTTGCTGAATCCAAAGTGAGACAGATATAGTGATTGGAGGTTTCCTATGCCCTAATTGATTAATTCAATGATAAGTCTTTTAATGGCTTTTGTATATGAGGTTGGTGGGACTTATGGGTGTGTAACTGCCTAAAATTTGGTTTAGCTCGTTTCCTTGTGGTTGTTCCTGCTACTTCGCCTTTGTGTTTTTGCTAGTTTGTATTGCCTTTTTGAGTGAAGTTTGTTTGTCTGTATGGCAAGTGAAGTCGGAGCATCACCACAGGGTTCTCTTTTTTCCCAAATTGAGTCGAATGGTGGAACTAAAACGACTAATATAACTGGTGCCATGGAAGCGAATGCTGAAGGCAATTTAACAGCCCTCATCCACATTTTAATGGGTCGGGTGGATAACCTAACTCAACATTTTGAACGTTTTGACTGTCTTTTGAGTTCTGGGAATGTTGTTGCTTCTAGTAGCGTTTCTGCTACTGATTCGAGGCAACAGAATGTAACAGAGCCACATTATCGAACTGGGTCTGGAGCTAGTTTAGCTCAAATTACCAACAACAATATTAATGGACGCTCTTCTGCGGCTTTGGATATTCCAGCAGGGCAAATGAGTAATTCACAGCAGCGTGGTTTGCCAATGCAAGAAAGTGAGTCGCAGAATTTAGATGGCGCTTTGGCTCCATCGATTTCTAATTTTCTTAACTGTAATAACTATTTCAAGTGTGGGTCCGCTGAAGGTGTCAATCAACAACAAGAAGAGACTGTAAGTAATATTACCAACTTAATAAATAACTTTGATCATAAATTATACAAATGTAAAAAATTACAACTTGAAATTGCATACTTGGAAGAATGCCTGAATAAAAAGATTATACCTAAGGGCCTACGGCAATGGCATTTTCCGGTGGGTCTGATAGAGGGCTCAGATTTTCATCATGAGCTTCTCTCATTATTTGATAAACAAGGATTCGAGTTTATCAATATGTTAATTGCACACTATAAACGGGAAGTTGAAGATTTAAAGCATGAATTGGAGCTCTTAGAGCATACTATCAAAATTGATCATAACTTTGTGTGTTACAAATATGATTATGCTCGCATCTTTACCAGCATAGAGGCGACTATGGTAAAGATGCTCAACAACAAGAAGAAAAAGATTACTAGGGATATACATCAATACACTACGAACAGAGCTTACCCTCGACCACCCCCAATAATGCAATTAACTAATGTGTCCAGCACCTTGCCTGTAGATAATGACTCTGTCCAGGAGGAGCCAGCCAGGTATCATGATATTGATGCTGACATACAAATTAACAATGTACAGCCCATACGTCGTAGTGAGAGACTTATCAATAACAGTAACATTACCAAAAAGTAAAAGAAACGCTTTTATTTGCCTTCTAGAAAGTTGAAACTGGGTTCTTATGGCAGATCTACTTGTTCAACCAAGGGAGTGATTTATTTAGGCATTTGTGTGACATGTTCTAGTTTCTATGTAGGAAAGACCGAGAGGATGCTCAAAAGGAGGATTTATGAGCATCTCTATGACATAGAGAAGAAAAGAGACACCAATGCATTTTACTAACATTCTTTGAGTTGCAAAAACATGCAATTAAAGTTTTTTGTACTTGAACAGGTTCCTCATGACCCTAGAGGTGGAGATTGGGAAACCCGGCTTGAAAACAGAGAGCTTATTTGGCAACTGAAGCTAAATGTAACCAAGCCCCCAGGTTTAAATGATACTATCAGTCTCATTAGTGTTTTAAAAATCAATAGAGACAAGTTATAATACAGTAGCATGGACATGCATAAAAGTCACACTGGTTAACATTATCCCCACTGTCGAAAGAATTGTATGGACATACTAAACAATTATTTTCCACAGTGTTCACAATTCAGGATAGACTTTGGTCAACCTCATTAAAATTGAAGTTCTGCATTTCTCTAGCAGGAAGACAGCAGTTTTATTTACTAGCTGTCAGTGCATTGTAAGGGTTTAATAAATTCTATCTCCTTTTTTAATAAACATATATTTTTACCAATTTTTGCAATGCTTGCAAAGGTTTTAAATATATATTGTTTACACGTTTTATTTTTAGGATGGATTTTATTCTTAGGCTGAACATTATATTTTTATTTCTTTAACAAATTTGTACTATTTCCATTTAAGGTCAGTAATTTACCTAGCAACTTCACAATTAATCAATTAAGTTATTAAGATCTCATGATCAACTTTCAAGAGTATAAAAGACTTGGAACTATTTGTGTTGATGAACTTGATAAAGCCTGGTACAACCAGGCGAAAGCACTTGTTTTGAGCTTGTCTTTTTGTCCAAATAAAGGATTTATCGTACTAACTGGGTTGCTTATTGAAGATTGCATCTGCTTTTTCTATTGTTCCAGTTGGGATTTACTTCTGCTATGTGTGACATTACAGTTAAAAGCTGTGCAACGCTGGTATTTGCTTGTGGAGTTTTCCAGTAACATTACCAACCATAATAACAGTAATAGTAGTTCTCAACAGAACAGTTCTAATAACATTACATCAAATTCAAATAACCAGCAGGGTTTTCCGAGGAGCCGGAATGATCAACAAAGGAATATGAGATTGAACAGGAATCAAGTGAATACGAGGAACAGGCGGAATCAGCGGAGGAGATGATGGATTATTCCAATAATCCTCATATCGTCTTTAGTACAGAAGGAGATTTTAAAATTTATAACTACACTACCTTTCATATTAATCAAGAGCTAGTTAACTTTTTTTCAAAGGGTCTCTCCTTCGTCCCGGACTCTCATTTTGACTTGGTCAAGACTATCATTGATCTGAAATTATATGTACGCAAGTTAAATCTGAAAGTCCTTACGGGAGACAGGTCCACTCTCATTAGTTCCTTTAGGGTGGCTAGTTTATTTAACCCACCCTTACACAAAACTTTACACTCTTTTGAAAAGATGTGTGAGCTTGATTTAAGAGCAATAACTGCTAATAAGTGTAGTAATAGAGACAGCAATCTTAATATTACTTTAAATCAACGAGATTTCATTAATGTATTGCGGGATTGCAACACTAGAGTGATGAAACCCGATAAAGGAGGTGGCCTGGTCTTCATGGATTATAATGTATATGTTGATAAGATGTTAAGTCAATTGAATACTGGCTTTTATATGCAAGCCAGTATTAATGAAGTCAACATTGCGTATAATAAAATTAGGTCTGCTCTGGAAGACCTTTTCTTAGAGGGTGTAATTGATATTGATTTATACAGGTATCTGAATAGTTCTGCTCCTAAACTGCCAGCATTATTTGGCACACCTAAAATTCACAAGTCAGTTAATGACCCCCCTTTTAGACCCATAGTAGATGGGCGGGGGTCTATTACTTACGCGTGTGCCAAGTATATTGATAGTATTCTTAGGCCTCTAATTGAACAGGAGCCCCAGATTTGAACAGATTCGTAGAGCTTCCTACATGACATTAATGAATTTCCTTTTAACCAAGACGACTGTTTTCTTACGATTGACGTAAGAGACCTTTATACAGTCATACCATAAAAATTGGGGCTTGAATGGATAAGAGAATTCCTGACACTTAAGAAGGTTAGCAATAACACCATCTACTTAGTTGAAATTCTTTTAGAAATAGTATTAACTTACAACTTTATGGTTTTTGATGGTAATATATATCTGCAAAAATCTGGGGTGGCTATGGGCTCTCCCTGTGTGGCAGCTTTGCCAATTGTATAATGGCTTATTGGGAGAGGACCCGGTTATTTAAGGACCCCTTGTTTCAAAACTATGTTGCCTGGTACACAAGGTACCAGGATGACATGTTTCTGATATGGAAGGGGCAACTACATCTGGTTCCGTCCTTTATTTCTAAAATCACTGGTATGACTGAATTCTTAGAATTTACATATAATGTTCAAGAGAACAGTATTAGTTTCATGGATATTCTTTTATTAAAGGATATTACCAATTTTAGATATAAAAGTGTCATTTATAGGAAGCCCACTTATTCAAATGCTTTTTTGCATTATACCAGCTGTCACCCTTACCATCAGAAAAAAGCTGTCATTAAGGGCCAGATGGTAAGGGCAGCTAGGATGATATCTGATGAAATTGATTTCATCGAAGAATGCAGAAAATTGGGTTCTATGTTTACTAATAGAGGCTATCCGTGTTCTTTGATTGCTGATATTACATCTGAAGTTATTTATAAACGCAAGACAGGTTATTTTAAACCAATTTTATCAAATATAAGTGATGAACATGGATTTGATTTGCAGGATCAATGTAATTTCAGTGATGAAAGGGGTGACCAAGCGTTCAGAACAAGCTTTTTGTGTACCTATAGCTTGGACAACTTACTAATAAGGAATGTTCTTTATAAGAACTGGGCACTCATATTAGAGGACAACGATCTACTTAACCATTTTGGAGTTAAGCCGAAGATAACTTTTAGGAGAGGTTTTAATTTAAAATCCCTCTTTGAAGTTAAGTGTCATAATAGTAACGGTAAAGATGTAGGTATGGTTAGATGTGGGGCATGCCGACAATGTAGATTTGTCAGCATGGGACCTAAAGTTACAATTAGAGACAAAACTTATAGTATAATAGGAAAGTACAGTTGTGAGATCAAAAGTGTGGTCTGTTCTGCGAATTGTGAAAAATGCGCTGCTTTTTATATAGGTAAAACTGAAAGAAAGCTAAAGCAGCGCATTTACGAGCATTTTTATGCTATTAGTAAGACCCCACTAATGCCCTGGCTCGGCATATTTTAAAATACCCCGAGCATAATTTTAAGTTTACTATTTTAAAACATATTGATAATGACCTTAGAGCAGGACCCTGGCAAATACAGTTGGAAAAGGAGGAACTGTTTTGGCAGATAAGAACTGCTGCCTACCTGTATCCCGGACTCAATGAGTATGTTTCTATTTCTTGTGTTCTCAAGCATCTTTCTTTGAGAAGATAATTTTTGATTTTTAATATGTATTAGTATGTGCTGATTATTGTCATTTTTTTATTATTTTTTTTTATTATATATATATTTATTGCACTTTATAGATTAAATTTTAAAATATTTGTGTTGAAGTTTAAATGTGGTTTTTAAGGTGGGTTTTAGATATATGTTAACGGCACTCTTATGTACATAGAGTTGTTACATATTATTCACCTCCGAGGGCTTTTTAGTAGGCGATTGCTGCTGTTTATAGTTTTAAATGCGAGTGGTGTATTTTTTGCCAATTAAGCAATTAAGCTATTGGAATGTTTATATACATCTGGTTTTAATGAAGGCACTTTGTCTGAAGAAGGAGAGATAATATTCTTTCCGAAAGCGCTAATAACATTTGGTTTAGCTCGTTTCCTTGTGGTTGTTCCTGCTACTTCGCCTTTGTGTTTTTGCTAGTCTGTACTGCCTTTTTGAGTGAAGTTTATTCTCAGTTTATTTAACTTTTCTACTACAGTTGAGTGGGGAATTGTGTCAAAAGCTTTGGTCAGGTCATGGCATGTAGTGTGTATCATTCTGCCTTCATCCATTGCCTTGGTGGCTCTTTCAAAAACGTCCAGCAGTTTGAATAAGCATGACCTCCCCTTGCTGAATCCAAAGTGATACAGATATAGTGATTGGAGGTTTCCTATGCCCTAATTGATTAATTCAGTGATAAATCTTTTAATGGCTTTTGTATATGAGGTTGGTGGGACGTATGGGTATGTAACTGCCTTGGTCTGTGAAAGGTCCTCTCTTATGCAGGGGAATGATTGTATCTGCTCTCTGTTTACTTGGTACAAAACCTGTATGGAGGCAGAGATTAAGCAGGGTTGTTAGGGATGTGGCTAATTCATGCTTCATGCTATTTAATATGCATACATGAATCTTTTCAGGACCCATTGATGTAGTATAAGAACTGATTTTTAAAGCATTTAGCATTTGAATGCTATATTCCTGGGGAATGGTGTCAAAGGCCTTAGCCATGTTAAGGTACGTCACATACACTACATGGTTACTATCTCCTGAGTATGTAACCCTTTCAAAGAAATTTACCAGATTAAATAGACAGGATCAAACCTTCACAAAACCAAACTGTTGGGGATCAAGTGTAATGAGATGCTTGATATCACAGTTTATGAGGCAATTTATAATGCCTTCCATAGATTTGTGGATGAGGCTTGCATGGCTGACAATTTTGAAATTACCAGCCAGTTGTAAGGCCCCCTTAAAAAGGGGCATCACATTTGCTGTATTCTTCTCACTGGGGGCAAAACCAGCAGCTAAGCTTAAACAGTCTGAGAAATGTATCTGCAAGAGCATGCTTAACATGATAAATTAAGCAACCAGGTATATTGTCTGGTCTCACAGAGGAAATATTTTGGTCTTGGTTATCATATTCAGTAAATGATCTTTAGAGATAATTTGGGAAGAAAGGATATGGATACTTCAGGGCTCTGAGAACAAGTCTCTGAGGTAAAGTCAGCAATACAATATGCAATACAGGATATTGGCAATGAAAGTTAGGAAAGAAAACTGGACCCCATTAAAAATAGCTTCTGAGCAATCTTGGGTATGTTTTTTAGTTTTCTAACATGGCTAAAGAATGACTTATAGTTATTCTTTGCTTCAGAGGCTAGTCTGTTCTTGGGGTCCTTTTGATATTATCATTCAGAAAACGGGTGTTAGATCGACTTAAATAATTTAAAAAGTTTCTTTCTTTTGTTAAAACATTTTTTTATGGTGGTGGACTACCCAGGTGGTTTGTTTATAAATTTCTCATGATATCCGGTTCTGCTAGGGACTGCTAACTGTAAAAAATTTCTTAAATGGTTGTAGAATTCTTTACTGAAGCTTGTTGCTGCATTAAGGTCAGTCAAGATGCAGTAATATCTGTATGTTAACATTTCTGTCACATAGTAGGTTGAGGTTGGCATGCTTGTAGTCATTAAACACAGTGGGAATTGCTGTAGGAACTTTTGCTAGTTTAAAGGAGAGGCTCACAAGTCTAATGTTTGACTTCAATGGGGAAGGAGATACAGCAGAGTTGTGCAAGAGTTATATTTGTAAGAATCATGTCAAGCATGATGTACTGTGTAGAAGGTCTGTTTACCAACTGCTCAACTGAATTTTTATTAAATCTTGGAATTTTGTGGTGTATCCTACATTAAAGGTACTGGTGTCCCAGGTTATTGTAGGGTAGTTAAAACTAGCTAAAATTAGGGAGTACTTGCATATAGTGAAATAATTTAGAAAACTGAGGAATCATACACAGTCATTGGTCATCTGGGGACAAAGAAGGTGTTCTATAACAAACCATTAGCTAATAATTAATCCTATCTATATTGATTTGTAGTTCAGTGAATGCAATTTGAAGGACTCTAGGGAGCTGTCTGGAAGTAACATTTTTCTTGACAAATATGAATACTCTTCAAAAGTTACCATTGCTCATGAAGGCATGAAAATCACAAAACCCTGCCCTTGAGTAAGTTTCTCTCATTACATTTAAACCAAGATTTAGGCAATGAATATGCATTAATTTTTTGAAAACAATTGCATCATTTTGTTTCTGTAAATTAATAATTTGCTTAAGAGTTACTGTCCTATTGCTTTGCTGAATGCAGAGGTAAAGCTTTAAATATCTTCTGTTTCAGCTAACTGGCTGCACAGGGTGTTGGGGACAAAGGCCTTGCAAATAGAGCAAGAAGTATGGCCATGACCAGGGCCTAGGCAAAATAAACAAAGGCATGAGACTCCTTATGTGGAATTTGTCTTCCACACTGACACTTTCCCTTCCTAGCTGACATGTAACATGAAAAAAGGCACAGCAGCAAGAAAAGCAGTAAGAAAAATCCCCAGTGGGGCATTTATCTGATCGGGATCTGCAAGTTCTCTGACAAGCAATGACTGGAGAAGACAATCTGACTGGCAGCAGAAAAGTTCTAGAGATTGGTGCATTATGACATCCGCTTTATACCCGTTGTCATTTTATGACCGATGTAGGACGAGCTCTGTGTGCAACATTGCACTTATCCTATAGTAGAGTTAGACTTTTGCATACTGGCTGGATGTATGTGTCAGCAGCAGCGGACTGTCCCATGGTATGAATACTGCAACATATGAATAGAAGGACACCTACTTTTGCGAAATGACTGCATTTATTACTCCCATCTTTAAGCACCCTTCTCAGAAAGGTTTTCTTAAGGGTTGCTCTAGCACAAGCCACACATACACTTTCATTATGTAAGTTCAGTAAAACGATCTTAACCACTTCAGCTGCATTGCTTGTGGATTCTAGAAACAATATTTGATTCCATTTCATGGATATAATTATAGTCTGTGCTCAAGGTTTTCAAATTCCTGAATTCATTAATTGTGAGAGTACAAGCTCATTACTCAATTCCATATTCCAGAATATTGGTTAATCATATTTTTGTCAGAATCTGTACCACTGGCCAGTCAAGGATGCCCCAATCTCCTTCTTTATTTGTGTTCAGCAATGACCCCATTTACTCAGATGGAAAGTCAGTGCCAATTAATCAGAGGCTGGCTGTAGTGGAAAAGAAGAATGTTTTCTTCTTTTTTGCAGATAACTGCCTACTTCTGGATGGAAGTTCCAGTGAGATATTCACTGTGTTAATCTTTTGGGTAAGTTTTATTTGGTTTCTGGTCTAATGTCAAAGGGGTTAAAATTAAACTCTTTTGCAGTTAACAATGAAGTATGGGAAGTATTTAGAGGTTGTTCTGACATTCTCTTCCCAAATTATAAAGGCCTTCCTAAATACTTGGGCATCAAGCAACATGCTTCAATACAGAAAGCGTCAGAAATGAATCTTCATCTCCTGTGGAAAGAACTATTTGTTCTTGCACATTGCTGGAAATACTTTGAAATGCATGTATCCTATAGTATTAGTGCCATAAGACTGTGTTTCACTGCAAAGGTACTGGATGTGGTACATCATGTTCCTATCTCCACATCAAGTAGGTAGCTTTCTAAAGTGCAGAAAGTTGCTTCTTTGTCCCCCCACTCCTGATGTACCTTGGGTGTGGTGGTTAGTTGTAGTCACCCATTTTATATGTGCATCAAGTATTTTGGAAATAACAGGAAACATTACTAAACAACTCCATGTATACTTGAGTTTAATCCTAATAGGTAATTCTTAGATAACATTAAGCACTGTAAATGAATTTAACCTTCAATTAGTTATCATGATATAATTTGCTCAGTATACCTTAAAATCCTTATTTTCCCAAACATATTTGCAAGCACTTGAAAATATCTATAAATTAAGACACACAGACACACACACGCACACACACACACACACACACACACACACACACACACACACACACACACACACACACACACACACACACACCAAAATGCATACAAAAATTTTTATATTTACATTTTCAGTACACTTGCAGATTATACATACAAAAAATAAACACTTATAATAAATCTCTTGTGTTTTTTCTTGGACCTCTGAAATCCACCTGGCCTGCACACCCCCTTCTACCTCTGCAAGTAATCATAACTGAGCTTTCACTGCTGTCCAGAGCAGATAATTCATTTCACAGATGACAGATGCTCCTTCAACTCCTGCCATGTGTTCATTTTCTAGCATTCTGAGTTGGCAGTTGCCAGTTTCAACTTCTGCAGGTACGACTTGCAGCAGGTAAAAGAGGATCTTGGTCTCTTTATCTGCTCATCCTGGGGTTTATCCTTGTAATTTAACATAAGCTATCCTTTATGAAGTCTCAGGAAAAGACTGAAGTATGTAAACCTGATGTAGAGGATAAAAGTGTGCTAAACACATCCTCTGAGGCGTGGCATCACCATATCCTCCTCATATACCATTGAGTAGTACCTATGGAAGTGATACTAGTGTGAAGGCTGGTTTACCATTTGGACTGCATCAGTCACATGGGTGTCAGCCTCTGCCTTTCCTATCCACTATTTACTTGTTATGTACATGGAAAAGCTTTTGCAGTATAACACCCAAATGTGGGGAGGAGGGAAAGCATTTGTATGCATATGCATCTACCCAAAAGACTGTAACATTTTTCTTCTTTTTATTGCTATTAATGCTGGTGTTATTATGGGTTGATACTTTTAAGGTAACCTGTGAAGATGTTAGAGCAGTTCATTAATAAACTTTTTTTTTGTTTTTTTTCCCCTTTCTTTCAAGTAAATCAACATACTGTTTTGAAAACTGTCGTGCACATTGTTATGGATACAGTATTAATATTGCCTAAGAGAGGTCTACTGATTGTTAAGACACTACTTGCATGTCCCAAAGGTATAGCATGGTTTACTGTGCTTGAAAACTGCTCTAAGCTCAGACACATTCCAGTACTTGGCACCCATAAGTGCAACTCAGCCACTAGAAGCCACCATCCTTTTTACGCCTGTTAAAATGTCTCCATACTTGTGCAATGGTGTGATTCATAGATGTTAGCTTGACTCAGCTTCATTAGCATACTAACTTTATACATTAGACCTAGTTTATGCCATTACACTTAATTCCACTTAATTTTAAACCTTAATTGTTACTGACCAAATTAAAATGAATTGTCAACACATGGAATAGTCAGACATTAGTAGAAAACTACCCAGAGTGGTACAGTTTATTAAGATCTGTTGGACAGAAGCATATATTTACTGGTAAGATGTGACAACTATTACCATTTTATATTCTTAAGTGTGACAGGGCTTGGAAAGTGTAAGGTGCCAATGTTGAAAGCAGTCCTCATGCATTTTGGCATTTTGTGGCCCTTAGGTTTATTGACAAGTGTTACAAACAAGTATGGCAGCAGCATAAAATGGTTATGGTAACACTACATAGATAATTACAGGTTGCACTGAGCTACTGAGGAGAAATAAAATCAAAGTCAATACAGTTTTGCAATATCTATAACTAAATTGTTGTTCTGTAGGTGTTATGTGTGTGAGTCTGGTGTAATTGTGTCCCACAATTACTGTTTTCATGTTACAACACTGCAGCAGCAAGGATCAGAACACCAGAAGTCCAGCTTCACTCCTGAAGAGAACCACACATCAAGGGACACGATCATGATGTACAGGAAATATCTGTTTAGGAAAGGGGTACAGAAGGCAGAGAGGGAGCTAAGTCATGAAATCAAGTAGTGGCTGACATCACTGCTGTAGAGAAAAAGAACCACATGTCAGCACAGTGTAGAAAAGCAGCAAATGATCTAGAAGAATGGGCAAGAACCAAAGTTATGCAGAATGCAATTGCCCCTAGAAGTAGTAGTGGGAAACCTTCTATACTCTAACCATTAACACCTGATGAGGAGTACCTTCTGTCCATAGGAGGTAATGACTCTGATGCAAATGATGTTACCACAGGAACCATTAGAGATGGTGTTGGCACCAGTACATTTAGACCACCGCAGTAACCACAGTCAAGCAATGCATACATGATGGGCAATATTTCACACTGCCATATACTACCCAAGATAGATGTGTACATATAACCTATTACATTTTTCATTACCGGGTGTCCTAGCTACATCAGATGCGAGAAAGTTCACACTGCTTGACTGTTAAATATTTCATCATCAATTTATTCATATTTTTTGTTGTCAATGGTCTCAACATTTTGATGCTTATTCCTTCAAAGGATCAACACCAGAACCAAAATCTTCCATTGTTCCTGCAATGAGGATGAGAGCATAATGGCTGTTGACAATGATGCTATAAATTTCACATTCATTACACAGTGTGAGGACAGTTACACACAGTCACAAATGTACTGCCAGGAACCTCCTGCCTTATGGAAGGCACACAGGTGCATAAACAGTGACACAATCTCACATAGTCAACAGAATGGAGATATAACATTGCAACCAGAATTGTGTGTGTGTGTGTGTGTGTGTGTGTGTGTGTGTGTGTGTGTGTGTGTGTGTGTGTGTGTGTGCGTGTGCACGTGTGATTGGGGAGCACCATATAGAGCAACACTAGTCTCTTGTGAACAAGGCCACATTCAGGAAGATTCAACCCTTTCAGAGTTATCAGTACCCACTGTCATGCCTGTGCAAAGGGGTGTGAGGTGACATTATATCTCACAGCTAGCTTTATAGATACGCAAGACATTGGCTGCAGGCAGAAGTTATCTAGCCCCCTTCTAATTTATTGAATGGTTTTCAAAAACATATCTGAGGTCATCAAGACACCATCCTCCATGGCCTCACCAAACTAATCCTACCATCCCACATATTTGCTTCAGTGACTGCCAGTGCTGATGCCTTCTTATATTGTTAGCACCTGTCCATTATGTATAAACACCATGTGCTAAAATTTGAAAGAAGGCTCCTTTCTTTAAACTGGCACTTTCTTTACAGCTAGTATCACCATGGCAATAACTGATCTCCTCAATTACTGAGATCTTGATCAGAATCCATTTAAACAGTCCTTTCCCAGCCACATCAGGTATACCAAAGTAGATTTGTAGGAGGTGGTTGTTACCTATACAAAAACAACATCCATGTTTTCCAGAGACCCATACTATGCATTTGGGATTACTCCCTCCTAGTGCTGTTCTACCATTTCCTCCAAGGGTCCAGAACTTATCGTCTCAGTCTTGCTGACTCAGCAACACATTCTGCAAACAAACTTATTCTGAAGTTCTCTGGTATCAAATATACTTATAATTTGTTAATTATGTATAATTTCTTTGTCTTTTATGCTAAATAATTTAATTTAGTATTAGTATAATTATGTCTAATAGCAGCTTAAATCAATTCAAAATAGTGTGATAGAAAATTGTCTACATTAAAAAAATACATCACTGTACACAGATTGTTTCTTGCTCCACAGTCAGGAAATATTGTTGCTGTTATGAAAATCACAGCAGAAGAGTAGGTTGCATTTGTTAACAAGCTTACAGCATGGCATTAACTGCTTGAGATTCAATGCAGTATACAGTTTGGCCCAAGGTATTACCTTTACCTTCTCAGAGACCCCTGCTAAGACCCGTGAAGCATTACAAGTCAAAATAACAATAGTTTTTGTACTTGCTGACTGTCTAACTAATAACACTGTTTATATTAATAAATTGGTTGGGTTTTCATCAATAATTTAACCATGATCACTAATTAAAGAGTCATGTTTTCAAAGGGATTGGAGCAATATCAATCGAAATAAAATGTCCAGTTACTTACTTATTTATTTATTTCATAACTGGTTGCATGTGATGCACCAATGATCCATTTCTGCTCCAATCTTGTCTAGATAAAAAAACAAATAGTGCATTCAAGTATATTCAGAATTACATGAGAAATAAAGCAGTTCAGCTGATAAACAATACCATATTAAGCGTTAAATAATCACTACCTTAAAAGATATGTACTGAACAATGATGTTAACTGGATATAACATACAGTATCAAAGATTACGGGCAGGATTCACGAAGGCTTGCACGGAGTCTAAGAGTAGTGTAAGACTCCATGCAGCCTTTGCGATCCAGGAACAGCCCTAAATTACGTGTAAGGGACCAGCTAAAACGTCTCTTACACGGAGTGGACGTGGATATGCTAATCACCTCACTTGCAGCTGAAAGGCATGCAAATGAGGTAGATTAGTGATCCAGGAAGCCCAAAGCAGCCCGTGTAAGAGCCGTTTTAGCTGCAGAAATGTACTCAGTTGACAACTGAGTACGTTTCTGCAAAAAACACAATGGAGCCATGTCAGCTCCAAATAAAGGGTGCATATGTGTCAGGCAGCATGCCAATGGCCAAATATGTGGCCATTGGCAAGGTACCCCGATGCAAATATAAGAAATAAATGCAGTGCAGCCCCGCGCAAATGGGCTGCTCTGTATAAAACATAAAAATGAAGGTTATAAACCCACAAATGTGATTTTTATGCAATACATGGATTTACAATGCAGGGACCAGCAGACCAAAAACAACATGGCCACCGTTTAGTGGTTGCTAAGGGGGGAAGCTGAGTCTAAGACATGTAACTAAGCATTAGTAGGCAATCTGATGTAAATGAGTGTTAGGATACTGAATTCCACTGTCACATAGCAAATGAGCACATTCTGAGTAGTGTAAGAGATACATAAGGGGGAGGAATAGAGTAGGAGATAGGTGACATCACAGGGGGGAATGGTAGAAAGAAATGCAGTTCATTGGAGGTCAGTGTTACATGACAGATGTCAGACTCATATCATGGAAAGAGGAGTGCCACAACATAAGCATGGGAAAGTCAAGAAATGGAAGGTGTACAGTGTTGCTTACACCAAAAGTTTCTTGCTGGGCGTGCATGCACACGTGTGCGTGCCATGAAGCGCGAGTAGGGCAGTATGCGCATGTGTAAGGCAGACTGAGCATGTGGGAGCCTGTTGGCAGACTTGTAAGACTGTTTGCGCTAGTGTGCGCATGTTTTAACCCAAATAAGCAGATCCTGAACCGTGTAAGCATGTGTGCGCGCGTGTAAGCCACTGTGAGCGTGTTTCTGCTGGTATGCGCGTTGCTCCCCCCTGAGGAAACAGAAAGGAAAAAGGAAGCAACAGAATTAGTAGGAAGCTAGCAGGGAATACTGCTGGAGCTAGCAGGTGAAAACAATTAGAAGCAGGCAATTACACAGGCAGAATAGTAGCTCAGCCAAGCACTTAAAACTCTGCAAACAGTAGTGCAGGATGTTTCTCTCAAGAGACACTGCAAGACAGGAGTAAGCTATTAGAAGTGAAAACTGAAAAAGCTGAACTCAGAGCAGAAATGCTAGGGGCTGCCATAGCTGTCATAAGGAGACATAGGCTACTTGCTGAGGGTGGTGACAATGCAAATGGTGCCAGACAACCCACAGTGAGGAGACGGAGAAGAGTGTACAGGCCCAGGGTCACCTACCACGGGTTACATGAGCTGGAGATAGTAGAGCGCTATAGAGTGGACAGAGACCTCCTGCAGCAAATTGCCGAGCTGTGCAGGCCACGCCTCACACACAGAACCAACAGAGGGGAACCCATCCCAGTGGAAACCAAGGTATGTGTTGGCCTAAGAATACTAGCAACAGGTACCTTCCAGAGAACAACTGGTGATATGATGGGGATATCACAGGCATCAGCCTCCACGGTACTGCACCAGTTCCTGGATGCCATGTCAGCACATGTCGGTGATCATGTATATTTCCCCAATGCCTGTGAGGTATTGGCCAGCAATATGCGTGTCTTCCAGTAAATAGCAGAATACCCTAAGGTAGTGGGTGCAATAGACTGCACGCACATATGCATCAAAGCACCAGCCGGTGAGCGGGGTAGGGCCTACATTAACCGCAAGGGCTTTCCCTCCATGAACTGCCAGGTCGTGTGTGATGCCCAGGGCATAATAATGAATGTGTGTGCTGGCTGCCCTGGGAGCTACCATGATTCCCATATCTGGCATTTGATGCAGCTGTACCAGACATTTGCCAATGGGGACTTCCCACATGGACACCTAGTGGGGGATGCAGGTTATGCACTGGAGCCGTGGCTGATGACACCCATCAGAAACGCATACACACCTGAACAGGAATGCCATAATGAGGCACACGCACAAACACGTAATGTAAAAGAGCGTGTGTTTGGGCTGCTCAAGTCACGGTTCTGGTGTCCGGACACATCTGGTGGAGCCTTGCAGTACTCACCAACTACATGTACCCAAATTGTCATGGTATGTGCTGTGCTACATAATATGATCTTGCGAAAACAGCTGCAGCAGGACCAGCTTAGGGCCGGGCCAAACAGCCCCCCATCATTGCCAAGGCCATCACAGGCAGAGCGTGACTCAGAGGAGGAACAACCTGAGCCTGCCCCAGTAGGCAGAAGGAGGCGTGCCCAGTATGCACTGACCTTGGCAAAGAGGCAACGCATAGCACATACACTGGCTCAGTAGGAACCCTGGGAATGATACCCCTCTCTGACTCACTCATATAATAACAGGGATGCCTAAAATGACATAACCTGCTCTCAAACATGTACAGGGAGTGTAGTATGTGCATCCGACAGAGGCAGCCCTGCAGCACCACCTGAGGCATGAATGCCATTTGTTAAGCAATGTAACACCATGTAGTATATGCACACTTGATGACCTTGACTAACATCCTACCCTCACCAAGCACGATGCCACAATATGACGATGAGATGATCAATTGCAATAATTGGCTGAAGTATTGCAGTTAGTAAAAGGGGATCCAATGTGTGGCAGCCTGGGATGACATGCTGAGCATGACATGATGCTCCACCTGCTAGGGGTGGCGTGCACCTATCAGTCCAGGTGTTATGGATACTGACAAAGGCTGCTGTTACCCACAGCGTGCCCTGAATAGGTAAGGCTCAAAACACAAACCCACCTCCACAGGTATCACAAGGGATAAGAACCAAGATGTAATGCTACCCAATGCCAGAAGTCTAAACAGCAAGATGCATGCAGTCTAAACTCCCCCAGTATGGAGAATGTTGATATCTGTCCTGTAATAGAAAACTGGGTCAAGGCTCACAACAGCACCGTAACACTACCAGGTTACACCTAATACTGTGCTGTACAGCCTCAAAACATGGAACAAGCTACAAAAGGAAGGTGACTAGCATTAATTGTCAAGGATAACCACACCCCCATGTTGGTACCACAACAAGAAGCAGCATGGACTAGCCATGGTCAAGTTACAGTGGCTAAAACTGCCTCCCAGTTTATAGCCTGCTACAGACTACCATCCTAACACCAGGAACTGCACCTGGCCTATGTTGGAATACATGAATATATCAAGCCCTCCAAACCACATTATATTGTGTGACTGAAAATACCCAGACATAGACTGGGAGCATTATACTAGCTCCAACAATGTAGGACAAAAGTTCCAAGAATCCATAAACCAAAATGCCCAGGAACAACATACCACTCCCACAAGAGGGGTAAGCATACTGGATGTGATAATCAGCAACATGGGTACTGGATGGCAAGATGAGAAGTGTATCCCTCACTGGTAAGACCAGACCATAGAGTAATCACACTGGATATACACATCCTGACCACAGTCCCTGGCTAGAAAACCACAGTGAAAAACATGTGTAAAGCAAAAGTTGCACTCCTCCAAACTGATGTGGAATCCATTATAGGCCCTGTGCAGGTGCAAAATATGGGCCACACCTCAGAACCTGTTATACAGGCATTCCATTAACACTGCCAGGAATGCTTGGATTATGCAATCCCAAATAAAACCAAGACACAATTGCCATACATGCAGGCATCTGGCATGGTGGACTCCAGCCATTACCAAACCATGCAAGAGAATGAGAAAGCTACTACATGATAGAGCAAACATAAAAAGGGAAGTAATCACTGATCAATAGCATGGCAATAAAATATCTCCACACATACAATCCACTAAGGCCAGCAACAGTAAGTTGAATCTATGAATCTTGAGGCAATGTTACACCTGCCCGTAGTACACAGACAACCCTGAACTCCCCCCAAGAAATACAAATATATGTGAGAGATGCAACCATTTATCAAAACCGGAGGCTGAGCTCCCTCAACTCAGTACTGTCAAAACTAGTCCGGAGGAGAAGGTAACCACACACACCACAAACCCAGTCCCACATAGACCTATCACAACTGCAAACCAAAGACATAAACACAGAAAAACATTCCCGGAGGCCCTAATTACAAACACACCATACCAACAGAGGCCTCCAAAGCAGACACTCAAGCAACCACAACCTCCAAACATAGCACATGCAACACATAGTACACAAAGCTGGTGTGCCAAACAGTCACAGGCCAGAAGGAGAAACAACATGCCTGATACAGTTGTAATAGGTGACTCCATAGACAGACACACTGCTGTCCCGCTCACCAGACTGAACAAGGGAAAGGGTACAGTAAGCTGCCTGTAGGCTGCTACAATACGCCACATAACACAAGTACGCAGGTCAACCCAAAGCACGTAGAAATATGATGCAGTCATTGTCCATGCTGGCGTGAATGACCTGAGATGTACCTCCCTGGACTACATGAAAAGAGACATAGATGAGCTCTCCGATTACGTAGTCCAGGCCGGTATGACACTGACCGTTTGCAGCATCCTACCCTCACCAAGAATGATGCCACAGTACAATCACAGAATGATTAGCTTTAACAAGTGGCACACGTACTGGTGTCATTCCAAGGGGATCCAATGTCTGTCTGCTTGGGATGTCATGTTTGACAAGCCATGCTGCTGTTCCAGGGATGGCTTGCACCTGTTAACCCTGGGCATCTGGATATTGGATAAGGCTTTTGCCACCTCCATACAGCCTTTCATAGACAAGGCTGAAAAGACTAACCCACCACCCTAGAAAACATAAGTGGAAAGAAACATAAGGGTAATGCTGACCAATGCCAGACGTGTAAACCTCAATATGCATGTTCTTGAGGCCCTCCCCAGTATGGAGAACATTGATGTCCGTGCAGCGACAGAAACCTGCAGTAAGCCTGCTGACAGCACACCAGCACTACCAGATTATACCTCATATCATACGTTATGGCCCCAAAACCTGGACCAAAAATGAAAGGAGGGGGAGTATCCATATTCAGCACAGACACCCATACGTCCAGGTAACTGACAATGCACGAAGCATCGGAGACCAGCCATGTGCAACTAACCATAGGCAAAACTGCTGTACAGTCTGTAGCATGCTACAGACCACACTTAAACACACAGGAACCCCACCCAGCCGTCCTGAAGACACTGGACAGTATGAATGTCCCACCAAATACCAAACAAGGTACTCACAAATTACCACATAGGTGGTAAACCATTATGTATGGAAGGAGTAATCAGGGACCAAGGGACACATGTGGACAGTAACCTGTTATGTGACAATCACATTGCCAACGTGGCTAGGAAGACTGTCTATACTGGACACCGTATCATGAAAGGATTCACATCTACGTCAACAGAGGTCATTGTGCCCCTATACTGTTTTCTTATCAGACCCATAATCTAGTACAATGCCTCATTTGGTATGTACCTTACCTGACACCTGCAGCAGTTAGAAAGACCTCAAAGGTACCTCACCAAGAGGATAAAGGGTCTCAAATATATGTCATATGCTGCCTGGCTGTAGACACCCCAGCTGAATGCAGTCACATACTGCCTACACAGAGGTGTTGTATGCCTGTTGTACAAGGCCATGTCCAACACAGGAGTAATTGACATACTCTACCCCAGAAAACCCAAAGCCATCAGAGCTGTGAGAGTGAGAGATGTCAACCTCAACACATAATGAAACAGGATGTGCTGGAGGGACAGATACATAACCCTGAGGCTCCCTACATCCTCGAACAGAATCCCACTCCATGTTAGGCAGAGCCCCTCACTGACGCTCTTCAACAGGAATCTTGCCAAGTGGATGGATGATCGTAGATGTACACTGGGTGTCTTCACTGTGTCATGTCCAGACAGAGGCACAGTAAAGTAAATCATAAATGGCCATAATATTCACATAGCAAGGGGTGGTGAAAGCCACACACACTCTGGCTAGGCTTATAAATGCCCTAGGGTGGATAGCCTAGTATGAACCTATGAACCTATGAAGATACCAATTGTACAGGACACTAAGGATAATCACAAGGCTTTCTTAACTGATGGTAGGAACCTTGTTGGGAATTCACAGATATGCTCTGAATCACTCAAATATTACAAACAACATACCAAACACACACACATATTGCCAACATCCAACCTGACAGGAGCAGTGCAAACTCCACCCCCCAGAATGCAAAATATCCATCCCAGCAGACTGCTGGCCCCCTGACATTGCAGATGCTGATGTAACAGCCAGCATCTACAAAGCAAAACACACAGCAGCAATGGTATGAGATGGTGTCCTGGGCTGAGTCCAACATGGACTCCAAGAAGAATGGAATGCCAAATCACACTACTGCTCAATGTCAGCCTTACCACAGGATATGTACCCAAAGAGCAGTGTACAACAACAGTGGTCCTTCTCAACAAAGGTGTTGCCTGAATGGATACTGCAAACTACCACCCCAGAATCCTGACAAGCTTGGTCTGCACAGCTATGGAAAGGATCAGCATGTACCGCAGGCATAAAGATATTGGGGACCTACTGACACCGGACCCTACCCAGTGTGGCTTTCTTAAGTGCAGATCCTGCCCCTTAAACATGTTTGACTCATTTGAAACAGTCATTAAGGTCATTGATGAGGGCAATGTGGTCCACACAGCATAGCTGGACCTTGCAAAAGGCTTCCATAAAATACCCCACGTGTTCATTATAGATAAGCTCACCAGCTTAAATATAAACCCCTATGTCAGTAGAGGAGTTGCAAACCAGACCAAGGACAGAACTGACATGGTCAGACATGCTGCAGCCATCAAAAGGGACACATAGAAACAGACAATTGGTGTCATAGCCATGTTAGCAAGCTAATTGCAGAAAAGTGTATAGTCAACCCCTGTGGATATACAGTAAGTGCCCACCAATTACCACATAGGTGTTAACCCAATAAGTACTTAACATGTAATGAGAGACCTGGGGACACAAGTTGATAGATATCCTGTATTGGACAAGCATGTGGCTGTAGTGGTTACAGAAACATACCATATACCCACCTAATCATGAAGGTTGTCAGATCTAGATAAGGGGAGGTCATTGTGGTTCTGCAGTCATCCTTCATCAGCGTTACAATTGACTACAATAGCCCCTGTGGGATGTAACTCAGCAGGCACCTCCATCAACTGTAAAGTCCCCAAAAGTACCTCACCAGGAGTATCAAAGAGCTTGAACAGATGCCATGTGTTGCCTGATTAAACAAACTGCAGCTCCACACACTGCCATACTGCCCACCCAGAGGCAAGCTGTGTCTGATGTATAAAGCCATGTCCAAGCTGGAATCAATGAACATGCTTCACCTTGTACAATCTGAATGGCAGTGAGCTATGCACATGAGAGACCTGAACCCCAGCACTGACATACATAGGACAAGCTGTACTGAATGATCCATAACACAGAAGCCACCCCCACTCTTGAGTAAACTCCCATTACAGGTTAGCCAGAGAGTCACTCATCGACTCTCCTCAAGAGGAATCTTGATGAGTGGATGGGAGATGGTAGGTTTACCCTGGGTATCACTGTTATGTCACGGGTAGATGGAGGCACAGTATACTAACCATGACATATGTCATGGCAAACTCCACTTACAATGTGTGTGAAAGGATAAACACACTCTCCGACTAGCATTACAAATGGCCTAGGGCACATCGCTAGTATTTGCCAATGTACACCTATGTTGTGGAATACACTACCAATGTTGGACAAGCCTGGTTTAAGTAGTTCATATCTGAACATAATGCAACATGGTCAGATGTGCACAACTTGCCCCTAACCAGGCTGTTGTGCTCACTATGAAACTGTAAAGCAGTGATAGGACTAAAGCCCAGGATACTGTCCATCACAGTGAAAGTACTGAACCAGTACACTATACGGTACTACAGTGTTAGGTCAGTATGAAAGGATGCTGACAACTGTATGCAAAATATCCCGTGCAAACCCTGCAGGCACAGTATAATCCCTGTTGTGTTCAGACACAAAGCAATTGGACAGTAACTACACAACATGACACACAATACACAACCATAAACGTGAGATATTGTTGAAGTTCACACTCATCCACAAATGTGGTGGGTTGCAGAGTTCAACATATGGAAAGCTCACACTGGGCATGCTCGCACACTTTGATAAATGAGACATATGTCAGACAACATGCCATGGAAAGCCTGAACTGGGCATGCTCACACACTTAGTCCAAATCTCAGCTTAGCAGTTGGCCACACATATCTGGTATTCGTACGTGTTATTCCAGGAACCAAACACATTACAGCAATCAGCCCAGTGCACACAGTGAAATGACTACAGAGACATACGTGATATAGTGGATCCCTCTCATATTCAAACATCTTCCACAGATACACAAGTTGTTCATAGAAACAGGGAATGCTATGGCACTAAATGACCTGCAAACAGTCTATCAGCAACAAATATTGTGCATCTGACAATTAAACATATGGGTGTAGAGGCCAACACTAGGCTGTTTGCCCTAGGGAATGACAGCTTAGCCAGAGTGTGCTTGGCGTCTGCCTCCCCAGTACAGTAGGCTACTGTGCCACTGTAAAGTAGGTCACATAAGGCACCGTGTGAGGCTAGTGTGCTGTGCCTCTGTCAAGCAGGGACACAGTGGAGATCCCAGGGGTTGAATTTGCTAAGCCACATCCATATTGTCGGTGTGTGCTGGAAGAGGGTTGGTGAGGACCTCTAACAGTAAGTGGGCATCAATAACAGACTGAGGGGAGCCTTATCTGCATTGTCTGGCCAATTTCACTGTCAACACTTTGTCGTGATGATTATGAGGGTTTGAAGTGTCGTGCCAGTACTGTTCAGAGATGTCCTCCCTCTGTGGGCTACTGATCTTCGATGTATTAGCTCACTCTGTCTGTTGGACAGCCCATATATGGCTGGTGTACACCTGACAGGTGTCCTGTTGTGGAGCAGTCATGGGTATATTTGGGATAGCATGATCAATGCAAACCTTCCACATGCTCATAGAATGCAATTGTCAAGGATTATGCAGAGTGGCCTGTATACTCCCCAGCATGGGTCCTTTGAAGTCTTCCACCCCAATCTTCACAAGTGTAAAGTCTGCTTTTGATAAATACACTTTGTTTGCAGTGACAACCTTGCCTGGGGGTGGGGATGGGATATAGATGTCCAGGGAAAGGTGGGTATGGTCAGATATCAACAATGGTGGTCTACCTCTGGTGTGGAACAGTGAGTACCCATGTTGTAGATGGTCAGGTGCAATATGTATTCCCCCTTGTGGCTGTGGTGAATGGTTCTGCCATAGCACATGGACTCACAAATGGTAGTGGCTGTAGGGTAATGTTGTAGAGGCCTGAGTAGTTCTCACACACAATATACCTGTACCTGACTTTAACAACTGGAATGGTGTATGTGAACACCTGCATATCTTGGCACTGTTCCCAGGGAAGCAAAGTGTGTGTCCTGGATGTGGGAGGGGTGGTCCGAACTGGTTGTGTTGTGTGTTACAGGTCCTGTGGTCATGAAGCATGGTATAGAACATAACCTGCCAGTGCGATGTGCATATCTGACCCTGAAGTAGGTGGCTGCAAATGCATATATATGCTATCTCCCACCTGACAGGTAGTACTAGATGTACATACATCTGTAGAAATAACGATGTCAGCACCCTATAAATACTGCAGGTGCAAAACAGATGCCCAGTTATTCGGATAGTGTGCCCTGCTAATGCGTCTCCCTCAAGTGTCATAATGTAGTTAGGTAGGGGGTTGAATCCTGCAAATGCTCAGTGAGCGTGTGTGTGGGTGAGCGGGGTTGGTGTGTGTGCAAGTCTGTGTGAGTGGAATGTCCCTTTTGGCAACTGGGAAAACACACTACAGGATGCACATTCCCCTTTCTAAACACTGATGATGTCAGCACCCTATAAGTACAGCAGGAGAAGGGAAACCTCCCAGTAATGCGAATAGCATGCTTTGCTAATGCGTCCGTCTCAAGTGTCATAACATAGTTAGGTAGGGATTTGAATGCTGAAAATGTTCAGTGTGTGTGGAGGAGGGTTAGTGTGTGTGTAATTCTGTATGAAAGAAATGTCCCTTTTGGCAACTAGGAGAACACACTACAGGATGCACATTCCCCTTTTTAAATACTGATGATGTCAGCACCCTATAAGTACAGCAGGAGAAGGGAAACTTCCCAGTAATGCGAATAGTGCGCTCCGCTAATGCGTCTGTCTTGAGTATCATAACATAATTAGGTAGGGGTTTGAATCATACAAATGTGTGTGTTTGGATGAGGGGGCTTAGTGTGTGTGCAATTCTGTGTGAGGGAAATGTACCTTTTGGCAACTAGGAGAACACACTACAGGATGCACATTCCCCTTTCTAAACACTGATGATGTCAGCACCCTATAAGTACACCAGGAGAAAAGAAACCTCCCAGTAATGCGAATAGCATGTTCTACTAATGTGTCCGTCTTGAATGTCATAACATAATTAGGTAGGGGTTTGAATCCTGCAAGTGTGTGTGTGTGTGTGTGTTGGAAGTAGGGTATGTGCAATTACATGTGTGAGAGAACTGACCCTTTTGCCAACCAGTACAACACACCAGCTGCTGCATATTCCAATCTCTACACAGAGATGATGTCAGCACCCTACAAGTACAGCAGAAAAGGGCAAATCTCCCAGTAATGCAAATAGCACGCTCTGCTACTGCGTCTCTCACTACTGTCATAGCACAGTTAGTTATGGCTTTGAATTACACACATGCCACGTGTGTTTTTGTCACACAGAATGCCCATGTGTGTGGGTTGTTGTTCTCAATAATGCATGACTGAGTCATATGTGTCCATGCCTCTGACTGACCTGTATGCTTGTGTTATGTGGTGGACCATACTGCCCCACAGGCATATCACTGTGACCTTCACCTTGACCAGCCTGGTGAGCAGGACCTCACTGTACTGGACAATAAAGGTACCTAACACAACTGTAGCAGGTGTGTTGTCTAGCCGTACAGGCTGTGACTGTTTGGCATACAGGATTTGTGTCCTATGTGTTGCACGTGCTGTGTTCCGGCTTAACGTATGCCTGTGTGCCAGCTGCAGAGGTGTCTACTGCTCAGGCAGGATGCTATTCTGAGGCTCCACGAATGGCCCAGTGTGTTCACGTGTTTGGATTGCTGTCAGTGTAGGTCTACTCCAGACTGGTATTGTAGTCACTGTAGTAAGTCATGCCACCTGACAGGTTATGCCAGTACTGGGTTCAGAGTGCTTAGTCCCCAGTTTGGCTATGTGGTTGCATCTCATACATGTGTTGTACGTCTATGTGTAGGGGAGAGGGTTGACTGTGTACATGTGGCAGCTGTGACATTGCCACATGACCCACATATTCCACAACTGTACCATAGAGGTGACTGACAAGTGACCTTTGCACATGCTACCATAGTATTGTGATTGCCATGGTGATTAACAGCACATAGGGCCAATGGGGAACAAGGTACATAGGTTTATAGGTTCATAGGTTCATACTAGGCTATCTGCCCTAGGGCATTTATAAGCCTAGCCAGAATGTGTTTGGCTTTCGCCACCCATTTTAAATTTATTTTGCTATGCCCTTTTTCGAGGTTAGTATACTGTGCCTCTGTCTAACAGTGACAGAGAAGTGATACCCGGGGTAAACCTACTATCTCCCATCCACTCATCAAGATTTCTCTTGAAGAGAGTCAATGAGGGACTCTGCCTAACCTGGACTGGGATTTTATTCCAGAGTGAAGGGAGCCTCTGGGTTATGAATCTGTCCCTCCAGCTTGTCCTATTTATTTCAGTGCTGAGGTTCAAGTCTCTCGAGCGCGTAGCTTGATGGGATTTGGATTTTCTGAGGTGCAGCAAGTCCATTAATTCCGGGTTGGACATGGCTTTATACGTCAGGCACAGATCACCTCTGAACAGGCGGTATGCCACTGTGTAGAGCTGGAGTTTCTTTAACCGGGCAGCATATGGCATCTGTTTGAGCACTTTGATCCTCTTGGTGAGGTACTTTTGGGGTCTTTCCAGTTGCTGCAGGTGTCTGGTAAGGTACATCCCAAAAGGGGCATTGTACTCAATTGTGGGCCTGATGAGGGATGAGAAAAGTGGCACGATGACCTCCCCTAATCTAGATGTGAATCCCTTCATGATTAGGTGGGCTATATAAAATGTTTTTCTAACCACTTTGGCCACGTGGTTGTCAAATGAGAGATTGCTATCAACTTGGGTCCCCAGGTCCCTAATTACTTCTTCTGTACTTAATGAATTACCACCTATGTGGTAATTTGTGGCACTTTTTTGCCAAAGGGATGACTATACAATTTTGGCATTTAGCTTGAGGCCATGGCTCTGGCACCAGTTGTCTGTTTCTATGAGGCCCTTTTGGAGGATGCTTGTGTTGGCTGGAGAGTCGATTATGGCGCCCAGTTTGCAGTCATCTGCGAACTTGGTCAGCCACAGTCCTTCCATGTTGGCCTGTACCTCCGAGAAATATATACCAAACAAGAGAGGTCCCAGGACTGAGCCTTGTGGGACACCACTTGTAACTGGTTTGGAGTCTGACATGGCTCCAGCAATTCTAACCATGTGGGTTCTGTCTTTGAGCCAGTTTGCAATCCATCTAGTGACATAGGGGTTTATATTTAAGCTGGTCAGCTTATCTATAATGCCAGAGTGGGGTATTGTATCAAAGGCTTTTGCAAGGTCCAGGTAGGCTGTGTGGACCACCTTCCCCTCGTCAATGGCCTTGGTGACTGTTTCAAAGAAATCAACCAGGTTTAAGAGGCAGGATCTGCCCTTAACAAAGCTGAACTGGGTAGGATCCAGTGTCTGTAGGTCCCCAATATCTTTATTTATGAGGTCCATGATGATCCTTTCCATAGCTTTGCAGACCAAGCTAGTCAGGCTTATGGGGCGATAGTTTCCAGGATCCGTTGAGGTACCACCTTTATGGAGAGGGACCGCTGTTGCAGTACGCTACTCTTTGGGCACATATCCTGTAGTAAGGCTGAGATTGAACAGCAGTGTTATGTTTGGGTTTAGCTCTTCTTGGAGTTCATGTAGGACACAGCCCGGGACACCGTATGGTCCCATTGATGCTGTGTTTTCTGCTTTGGAGAGGGCGGCTCTTACCAGAGCATCTGAGATGTCAGGGGGGCAGCACTCTGCTGGGATAGATATTTGCCCTTTTGGTGTGGAGGTGGGGGAGAAGTTTGCGCTGAACCTGTCAGCTAGAATGTTGGCAATGTCTGTGGGTTCGGTGTATTTATTGTCATTTTGGACTAATTCTGAGCATATCTGGGAATTACAACCCAGGTTCCTAACATAACTAAAGAAAGCCTTGTGATTATCCTTAGTGTCCTGTGCAATTTTTCTCTCGAAGCTGGCCATAGACGATTTTATGAGTGCCTGTAGTGATGCCTTCCCTTTTTGGGATTTTGCACTATCATTTAGTAGCTTCCTCCTTCTATTGTATAGTTTGTTTATGGCTGGGGTCCACCAGACAGGACGCCTGCCTTTGGAGGATTGGGTATTGGTTTTATTTGGGATCGCATGATCCATGCATTCCTGAAGGTGTTCATAGAATGCGTTTATAAAGGATTCTGCAGTCTGGGCCGTATTTTCCACAGGCCCGGGGACTTTGAAGGATTCCACCTCAGTTTTGAGGAGTGTGAAATTTGCTTTAGAGAAGTTTTTCACTGTGGTTTTCTATGCAGGGTGTGGGGTCGGGATGTGAATATCCAGTGAGATTAGTTTATGGTCTGATCTTACCAGTGAGGGATACACTTCTGGTCTGGAGCATAGAGTCCCCATGTTGGTGATGATCAGGTCCAGTATGTATTCCCCCTCTTGTGGGAGTGGTAACAAGTTGTTCCATAGCATTTGAGTTTATAAAGTCTAGGAACCTTTGGGCTAGGGTGTTGGAGCTAGAGTAATGCTCCCAGTCTATGTTTGGGTAGTTGAACTCGCCCAATATAATGGTGTTTGGAGAGACCTTCATATTTTCCACTGTTCTCAGGAAGGCCGAGTGGGGTTGCTGGGTTTGGGAGGGTGGTCTGTAGCAGGCTATAAACTAGAAGGCAGTTTTACCCACTGTTAGTTGCACATGGATAGTCTCTGATGCTTCGTGCTTTGCCACCAACTTGGAGGTGTGGGTATCTTCGATGAATATCGATACTCACCCTCCTTTTGTGGTTCGGTCCACATTTTGGGGCCGAAAAGCATGGTATGAGGTATAACCTGGTAGTGCTGGGGTGCTCTCAGGAGCTCTGAACAAGGTTTCTGTTACTGCACAGATATCGATGTTCTCCATGCTAAGGAGAGTTTCGAGTGCATGCATCTTGAGGTTTAGACTTCTGGTGTTGAGTAGCATTACTCTTAGTTTCTTATCCCTTGTGATACCTATGGAGGTGGGTTTGTCTTTTGAGCCTTGTCTAAAAAAGGCACTATGGGGGTAGCAAGAGCCTTTGCCAATATCCGAAAGCCCAGGGGTGACAGGTGCAAGCCGTCCCTAGCGAAGCAGGTGGTTCAACAGAAGGTGAGTATGTGAGGGTGTAGTGCCTGTGATTAGTTAGCACTGGCATATATGACTGCTCACGTGGACAAATGCCAGATAAGTCATATGCAATGTGTCACAGGCAACGTACATGTGAACAGGACAAACAGTGACGTTCTGTCAAGTGAGACATGTACATACATATAGTAAGCTATGCAGATGTCACTAGGAGTCCACAGAAGCTCTGTAACTCTGCATTGCAGGTCGGATCAGTGTTCCAGGGTAACTGCAAGCAAACATGCATGCAAACAAAGCTACAGTAAGCAGGGCTGCATGTAGTCCATTGTACAACAAACAAGCTGTACCATTTCCAGTAGGTAACAGTGCAAATATGCAGGCACTATACACATGTACATGGAAATACACAGGTCAGATGGCTAGGGTCCAGTCTCAGCGCACACAAGTGTACAGACCATGTACCATCAGGATGTACAATAACTGGATGGAAACCCAGGTGCTCATACCTTCAGTAATACACATGTCAAATAACAAACACTGAGCCTTCACTCAGTGGTTCCATACTTAGTAGGATGTATGCTACCTGGCCTGCCACCACAGTATCCCTGACATTTATGGGGACTCTCCCTCCTGTGACAGTTAGTTTTGTGTGTTGGAGCTGTCTAGCATGGTATGAGATGTGAGCTTGCAGTGCTAGGGTGCTCCTGTGTGTCCTGTACCAGTCGTGTAGTACTGCACACATATCAACATCCTCAAACATCTGCATTACAGAGTCCAGTGTGGGCAACATGCCACTTGCAGTTTACATGTCCATCATTGCGTATCAATACTTTCATTACCTTATCCTCTGTGCTACCTATGTATGTAGCCTTCTGTTGACATCCTTACCACCAGTATGCCAACATGTGCAGATGATACACTATGGTACTTACCATGGGTGTAGACAACAGTACAAGACAATCATACCCTTACTGCATCAGACATGCTGGGATATACCCACAATTATATCAGCACACAGTACTGTTAACAACATGATACTATAACTACACGTCTATGTAGTCACCCTGTGCATCAGCAACATGTTAACCTGTACCTGCACTGATGTTACAGATTGCAGGAGGTGGCACAGTTTCATCATATGCACAGGGTGTGAACTTGGTATGCCTGAGTCTGCCACTGATACCACCAATTGACATGTATGTGTATGGGTGTTGATGAGGGACAGCAGTACAAGGTGGGGCAATGTTGATGCAGTGTGTGCATGTATGTGGTAGCCCTAGGTGTTGTCAATTCGCATGTGTGTATGGATGCACACAGTTCCACCTCATGGCTGCCATATACTGGTGTTTGTGGACAGCCACAGACTGTACCTGCCAGGTCATACAGATCAGTGTCTGTGGCCACGGACACGGTACCTGTGCCTTGCAGGGGAGCTACGGACCATATCCGGTACCAATCCAGACTGGGTACTGTCATCAGAAGCAGGAGTTCATTGACTGGACACAGATCCCTGTCGGGCCTGTCCAGAGCTATGTGCACATGGTCTCCTGGGGCGGTCTGATGACACCACAGACCCAGCATTGCTGGGGCTGCTGCTGGCACTATGGGGGCAGCCGCGGCCCTGTTGTCGTCTGCGACGACTGCCAGCTGCTGCTGTTGCTGGCATACGCCCACGTCGACACCTCAACTGTCCACCATTGCCCCGGCTCATGGACATGTAGTTGTCGAACCAGTCTAATATGTCCCCACAACGTCTGTCTATGACATCGGTGAAATTACGGATGGCAGCCGCAATGTCACGCATACTGTCAGTGATGGCTGTGTGACATGCTGTCAGCTCCCTCAGACCCTGTCTGGTGTACCATTCCATATGTGACTGTGCCTGCATGACAGCCCGAAACATAGCTGAGGTTGTAAGACCTCTGTGGGCTTGTCTGACAGGGGCAGTACACCCACGGATGCTCCCACGAGAACCCCTGGACATCTGTCTGTGTGGTACCATCTCAGGGCCATGCCCATGGCTGCTGTGTGTGGAAGCATGTGCCACAGATACCACATTACCCTGGTCAATGCCCACTGTATCCTGTCCATCACCTAGGGACATTGGTGACAAAGGGTGTATTGGCAGGATAACTGTGCACATTGATTGGGTTGACAGCTGTGTACTGTCAATTGGCTGACCAATGATGGACCCTGGCATACCTTCCTGTGCCATTACACAGATGTCATCATTATCAGTACCTGTGGCACCTGATTCAGGTTCCCTGCTGCATGACACCAGAGCAGCACCAGAACCTGTGGGAGGGAAACAGAAAACACAGTTTACAATGTCTACACAATGTTACCAGTAATGCACACATGCACACATGCAAAGGTGCACACGTGCACACATGCACACATGCACACATGCACAGGTGCACAGGTGCACACATGCACACATGCACACAGTTGCACACAGTTGCACACTTGTACACTACTCAGTATGTGAGATATCAACACACAGACACAGACACACCTGCATGCATACACAGAGCACTACTCAGTGAACCTAATATTACTATTACTATCAAGACTATTAAAGGTATTGTTAATACACACTCACCAGCATGGATAGGCTGCATTGCTGTTACACCGGAAGGACCTGCAGAAGTGAGGAAATTAATGTCAGTGGGCACAACTGTGCCATTGTTACTGAGTATGATACAGGTCAGTAGTACAACAGTCACCTTTCACAGGTCAGCTGCTGATATTGAGAATATCACACTTGCACATTAAATACTATGATGACAGCTACAAACCAAGGACACACTTCACACATGCATTAACTACCAGTGTACACAACAGTCAACTATACATATGGCGTATTACCTGTACGCTCGTAGTCTTGCTGCTGCATGGCTCCAGCCTCCATCATAATGCAGGTCTGCTGCTGTTGTTGTTGTTGGTGGGCTGGAGCCACAACACTTATGAGTAGTCCCTCCAGTCTGGTGAATGGGGGATGTGTAGCCACCCCACCACCTGTGGCAACCTGTTGCCTGTGGATATCCAATGCACGCTGACGGCCATTTCTGACTAAATCACTGCAGTGATGTCGTACCTGCTCATATGTCGTATTATGCGTGCCTATGTCATTTACCCGACGGACCAGGTCTTGCCACAGTGCAGCCCTCTCCTGTTGATTCTGGCTGGTGTGGGAAAAGAGTATTGCATAATCCCGCACCAGGCTCTGGTGTATCTCCTCATCCTCAGCTGCAGAGTACGCTGGATTGCGCTGGTGAGCCATGGTCCTGAAAAAGGAAATAACATGATATCAGCAAAATATGTCAGCAGAATTTGGCCACATACTACACATGCTACTCGACTGTTGTGATACAACATATCTCACATATATAGCATCTGCCTGTCTATTGGTGGATACACATGTAAATGGCCAGGTATCAGTGCTCCGCCAACAACTGTGCAACAGTACCTGGCACACTCCATATGGCATACTACCAAACCCCAGCAGTCAGAACACTGATTCAGGTCCAAAGCACCTCCTCACTCTGGGGGTTTGTATCGAGGTACTGTATGGGGTACATCATCAACTACTGTGAGCTGACAACAAATTAATTGCCCTGGATATACATATACAACCTCCACCACCAGCACAAACGACTACAGTGAATAACATTTCAAATGCAAACTTTACACTTCGTAAGACTGAGATGGTATCCTTTAAGCCCACTGGGCCATTGGAAGACACAACACACAATGCTGATCCCTTCACAAATTATTTCTACGGACATCTCCGAGAATGCATGGATCATGCAATCCCATATAAGACCAAGACACTCTCCACAAAGGGACAGCATCCTGTCTGGTGGACCCCAGCCATAGACAGATTGTATAACAAAAGATGGAAGCTACTGCAAGACAGAGCATAATTCCATAAAGGGAAGGCATGTCTGATCAGCACTAGTAAGGAGCTATTTTCTCTCATACAAACATCCATGGGCAACTTTGAGAGGGAAATCAACAGGGACACTACAGATAACCACAAGGCCTTCTTCAGTTATGTTAGCAACCTGGTCAGAAACCCTCCAATATGCTCATAGTTAGTACACAACAACAAATAATTTACTGAACCCACAGATATTGGCAACATTGTGGCAGACAGGTTCAGTGCAGGTTTCCCCCCTCCCTCTCCACCAAAATAAGACATACTTATCCCAGCTGACTGTAACCTCCCTGTCATCACAGATGTCCAGGTGAGAGCCACCCTCAGAAAAGCAGAAAAAAAACATGAATGGGACCTGATGGTATCCCAGGTTGCATGCTACATGAACTCCAAGAGGAGCTAAACACACATATAGAAGTGCTATGTAACACTAGCCTGACTAAAGGATATGCACCTGTGCACTGGCGCACAGCAGCAATGGTTCCACTCCACGAAGGAGGCACCTCTACATACCAATACAATACAACACAATACAATACATTACAATACAATACAATACAATATGCTATTGCCCCTGGGACTACAGCAGCATACTGTTCTGCTACCCTGACCATTGTGACACATGTGATGTGATGGTACCTGCTCCTGTCAAACAGTTACACAGGATGACTCATATGGCATATTACCTATCTGACTAACATTCAGCAGGGGTATGTGTGACATGTACTCATGAGGAGTCTTGCTTCTTAATGCTGTGTGGTTTATTGCAGGGTATGTCTTATCTGTGGGTAGGAACCTGTACCTCCACCATGTGCTCTCTACTGCAGTGTCATGGATGACACACAGCAGTCATTTAGGTTGTGGATGGTGTGAGGTGTTACTATGGTTGTTGGACATCTGTCATGGGTGTGACTTAAGTATGTAAATCTAGGAGTGGTAACCTCTATGTGGGTAGTATGTGTGTACTCTGTGGTGTTGTCAGTCACTGTGCATTGGTAATGTGTTTGAGTGCATTGTCACAGTGTTGCACATGTCACTGTGTCCTTCTCCATATCTGTAGCTGTCATGTGAGGTACATACCATGGCAGCCATTGTGTGGTGTGGAGGGGTACACTGACCTACATGTCCATAGCTGACATACCATGTCTGCTGACACATACCATGTGCAGGTATTCCAGGAATAGTGTGCCACTGTGAATATCATTGTGGGGACTATTGTACACATTTATGACCCTGTTCACCCCTGACACATGCAGTGGTGGGCAGCCAATCACATATCTGGTGGTTACTGGTGTAGGTGAATTAAAATGGGGTATAGTATTTTTGACACTGGTGTTCACTCCATGCCTTTGTCACCAGGCATCTGTTGCAATACATCTGTACACATGTGCCCCACTCAGAATATATATACATCTCTCTCTCTCTATATATATATATATATATATATATATATATATATATATATATATATATATATATATATACATATATATATATATATATATATATATATATATATATATATATATATATATATATATATATATATATATATACATATACACATATATATATATATATATATTGATGTACATATATTGCTATAGATATGGAGGGGGGGTTGTGACAGAAAGGGGGTGAGAGTGACAGAGGGGGTGGGACAGGGGGAGTGTGAGATCGTCATATACAGTCATACCTGTAGATAGTCAGATCTGTCTGTCTATGTATAAGTATCTACATATATCTATATCTGTATGTGTGTATTACATATATATGTTTGTACATATTCTATCTGTCTACATCTGTCTATGTATTCCTACATCCCACTCTATGTATGTATACATATATGCATATTATATATATATCTATATATATATATATATATATATATATATATATATATATATATATACATACATACATATATTGACATACATACGTATCCATATGATGGATAGTTATATCAACATGTTTGTTTACAAAACTGTATACACGCACTAACATACTGCTAAACATACATAACTGTGAAACCTACTTTGTACATTGCACTACAACCTACATTCAACCTACATTGATATGTGCAAATAGATGTCCTCACAGACATATCTATGTACAGCCTTCACTGATAGTTGCTGTATGTCCCCTGCCCTTTGCACATCTTCATATACATATGGATATAGACCAATGACACATATGGAGGGTTCACAGTATGTAGACTTTTATAGTATTACTTAACATTACCTGTGTTTGTCACAGCTGCTTGTGTTACCGTCTGGTTTCGTGTCCTGCTGCTCCACTTGCCAGTTGTCAGCTTTCAAGTGGTTGTTGCTGACTGGTTTTGTTAGTGTATGTTTAATTTTTTTTTTTTACTCTCTCTCTCTCTCTCTCTCTCTCTGTCTCTCCCTACCTCCACAGGGTGCAATGAAAGTATTGCATGTGTGGACTGGGAGTACAGTATGATTTTGTAGGTATCTTCATATGTCCATGTGATGGCCTCTGCACCAATTGTTAGCCAGCATTTGCTAATTGCATGCAGCCAGTTGTGTACTGATTGCAGTTGTCATTGTGATTTCAGGACAGTGCTATAAAAAGGTATGTGAGATAGGCGTAGCCCTTTCAGATTTTAAGGGCAGGGACCATGCTGGTATGCTGTGGACACTGTTCTGTGAGTGTAAAGGTTAGTATCTCTCTCATATTTCCGGCTGTGTTGTAGATTAACATTTCTCCATTCATTTCTCCAGTTTCCTGTACTAAGTGTGTATGTACACTGACACCTAAGACCACTAGTACTGTTAATGTGGGTGTGTGTGCTTTCCTGTGGGACATGTGGTGTACCTGGTGTATAGCAGTGGCTCTTGCACTTTGTTGCTATGGCTTCAATATTTTCCCTTTACATTCACTACTTGTATGCCTGCTAGGTGTCTTGACTGTAGTGTGTTGCTGTGGCTTTCCTATTTTCCATGTACATTCACACCTTGGAATGCTTGCTATATCTGCCAGGGTGTTACTGCATGCAGTGTGGTCTGGCCGTGGTGTGGGCCTTGACATCTATTAGGGCATTTGAGTATGCTGCTGAGCAGGCCCCAGAGACTCTCAGGTGCATCTTTTATCTGCCTCATGGAATGGTACATATCAGTGGGGTACACCCATTAAATTGTCTGGTATTCTGCAGTTGTGACTGTGGGATAGCATGAGCATATGTATTACTTCACTATTTCTGCCGTGCAAGTGGTGTATACTTTCAGTACTTCATAGTTACCATTGCATGTGTTGTAACACCTTTCTGCCTACTGTTTGTACATTTCACAGGGAGTCTGTGGGGCATCCCTGTAACTCATTCACTGTTGCTATGTCTAGGCTCTTAACTATTCAAATATGGCAGTGTCAGACCTCTCAAGTGTACAGATATTTGCAGGTTGTCCACATTTTTGCCTCATATTTTGGTCAATATCTCATAAACAGCTCTTTCTGGCAAATCAGTCTGGGCTCAAGTCAGACTATAGTGACAAACATTTAAGTTTCAGACTTCATACCCTTCCAAACATCCAACAAAATGCAGAACCTGTTACTCTCTGAACTGTCTAAGTTTGTTGTAGCATTATTTGGAATGTGTCCCTGTTTTTGGCCCTTTCCTCCACATTTTTTATTACTTGGTTCGGATGTGTTCCTGTAAGAGGTTGTGGGGTATGGGCAGTGATTATCCTGCTGTGAGTATGTGTGTGGCTTGCAAGGTGCTAAAGTGACATTATTACCTACTAGCTACCAACTAGCATGGCTGTTTCTGTTCACACACTACTATTCTACAAATCCACTACATTTGACAATAAATATACATGACATGCTTTGTGTACTACACATCCTATATTCCCTTTACATTCATTCCTACTATTACATGATATATTTATTGTAGCACAATGGTCTTATATAACAGTCATGGCTTAGTGGTAAGTCATGCAGACTACTGTTTCCAAGGTCCTGGGTTCGGGACTGACAGTGGGATTTTATTTTGCTTTTGAGCAGACTACAGGATTTGTCATTCAAAGTGACTAAGGCAATTTTAAGCAGTTGTAACCGGGTTAGCGCTGGTTTGCGAGGAGCTCCGGCATGCGCACTGACATTCAGCTCCGCGCACACCCACTTACAACCGCTTAAAAGTGCTTACTCTGAAAATGGGGAGACAGGAAAGTGGTGAAAAAGGGGGTCACAAAGAGGGTAAGACAGTAGGGAAACATGCTCAGGTTTTGCAGGAGGGATGTAGGTAAGGCCCATAGCTGCCCATTTCTTCATCAGCAACAGCTGTGCATATGTTTGTAATTTGGTGTGACATTTGAAACCTTCCACCCCTGAGAGAGGTGTGAGGACAACAATAATACTTGTTGTACAGCCAATTATAATTGACAGTTTCCATGTCCAGCATACATGTGTGCGAAATGGGCAGCTATGTATGGAGCGTAATTTTTTTGTGGGTACAGAGTGCCCTTTTTTTTTTTTTTTTTTCAGGTGAGAGTGGTATGTCAGGTAAAGGAAGTCGGTATAGCTGGGGAGGTAGGTTGGGTAGGTCAACAGACAAGACAAACAAGACACATACAGGGGCGGTGTATGACACATGTGGGGGGGGTTACACAATTGATGGGGATGGATGTTTGGACATCTAGAGCCCATGAGCCCACAGATGGTAACAGTGGAACTGATATCCGCACCCATGGGCAGTTGCCACTGTGCCTTCACAGCCCAGGACGGGGCTGTGCTGGGGGCTGTGTAGGCTGGGCAGCAGGCACGCCGGTTAGTTGTGCCACCTGTGCCTCAAGCTGGCGTAAGGGCCCAAGAACAGCTTCCTGGATCTCCCTAGGCACCACAGTCTGGACACTACGGAGGGTGAGTGGTTGATCTCCTCCGGCTACACTTGCAGAGGGGGGACGAGCCCCATCCCCTGCAGCGCTTCCACCCGCAGGTGGCACAGGGCCACCGGAGGAGGGTCCGGACTGGGCACTACTGCCAGGTGCACTCGCCAGCTGAGGTGGGAGAGGTGGGTCCACTGGAACACGCCTTCCCTGTCGTCCTATGTTTTGCATTATGTCATGACAGTTTGGGTTAGTAACATACAATACCATTCACAATTAGTTGTAACAGCATGCATTAGTATTCCCATTAACCAAACACCCATATATTCAAACCATTGAACAGCAAGCATAACACATGCATATTTTGAACAGCAATACACAGTCCAACAACATGCATGGTTGATTGATGGCAACAGGCCATCAGGTTTGGATGTATGAACAGGGCAGATGCATCAACGTACATGCAAATATGTATGACCCAACAGGACAAACGTCCAGGGGTGTTAATTGTGATTGCACATACCAATTTCACGTGGAATGGATTATATGTGGTTATAGGGTAGGGTGAAGAAAATTTAATTAACACCTTCAAATACCAATACATATGCTGTACATTTCTAATAGCTGCAGATATATACACACTACAGTTCTACCTACAGTTTCCTATGTGATAACCACTTCAAGTTGATGATAGGAATGTTACTGCTACATCAAAATACATTTTCATTTTTATTCATACACATTCATATCTGGCTCTGTTCAGCTACATCATCCTGCTACATTTGCTTTATATAGCTATAGACAACTGTGGATGTTTGGTATTTCAGACAACCATACTATCTGCATATTGCAGTCTGAGAGCAACATATCCAGATTTTGGGATACACATTCCAGCTGCAGTAACATTTTCAACACATTTTGCAGTTTGGTTCTGCTTGTCACTTTCATTTAATTCTGTCCCAACTGCAGTATACTTTATTCAGGAGTTATTACTACTTTATTGGTGGATTCATAACTCTTTCTCACACTCTCTCACTTGTTTTATTTTTACAATTCAGTTCTAGGCTTTATTGACATGTTTTACCTGTAGTTATTACAATCCTTTCCAACAGTCTCACTTCTGTCATGTTTCTGTATTTCAACAGGGATATATTTCACACATGTGTTTTACTCAGCTTCTGCAGCTGTACTTTTCAGCCTGCTGCAGGTTATGTACTATTATATTACAGGTGGGACATCTTTATTTCAGACTTTATTTCAGACTTTTTCATTTTTCTGTTTGGATTACAGACTGCATCACACTTTTGTAATCAAGCAATACTTGCAACCCTCTTACACTGTTACTTGCACATTTTATTACTTAGTGAGTACACTGCACTCTTTTGCTAACTGTCATACTTTTATATTTATTTATAGTTACAGGGAGAGGATTACTGACCTGCCTGGTGGTGCAACCGCACCAGCCTATCACCATAGGCTCTATGGTTCGCAGAACGGACACCTGCAGCTGTAATATAAATAAAGTAATATTGGAATACACATCTCCATAATATCAGCTAGGTTAATTTCTTACATAAATAATTAGATGTAACTTACTCAGTAGTGGGGCATTGGGCATTTGCCAGGCCTCCTGGATCCAACGGTTCAGTTAGTCCTGCTTCCGTCTCTTCAGGTCTGCATGGTGGTGACAGACCTGCTCACCAGTCCTTGGTATCCCTGTGGCACTGGTGAGATCATGAGCCAACCGGTCCCACGCCTCAGCCCTATATGCTCCCCACAGGACCTGGCCCTGCATGACTTAGGCCTCATGATTGTGGACAATGAGCCAAACCATATATTTGGACTCCTCAATGCCACACCTCTGTGCTCGAAAGCAACTACCCTCACCTACACCTGACATTCTGGCTGCAAGTTGGTTCTACAATCGGTTATGCTGTGTATTCCCGCCTATGGGGCTTATATGTGCCATTTTTCCCACACTTATCTGTGATTGGCCATTTTGGAATTGTATCAGCTTCACAAAACCTGCTTTGTCATGCTCCTCTTTCTATTCATTCCTATATATTTGCTATTACTGCATTTCTAAGTGCAGCTGTCATGGCTTAGTGGTTCAGTACCTTGACTATGGTGCATGGTATCCTGGGTTCGAACCTGGCCACTGCTTTTTATATTTAATGACTGTCTACACAGGCTAGGAGGTGTGTCTGTGTAAAGGCAGTTTTGTTACAGCTTGCTCAACGTTGCCCGTCGGTTAGCTTGTTGGCATGGCGCTCAGCTCCGCGCAAATGGGTCACGCTGGTTTACACTTCATTTGTCTGTCAGCACGCATATTACGCTCAGCTCAGCTAGGGGCACACAGTTTCAGTGTGTTAAACCACTGCTCACCTATGGGCACTCATTTTACACCTGTTAAACCACTGCTCTTCTATGGGCACTCATTTTGCACCTGTTAAACCACTGCTCACCTACAGGCACTCATTTTACACATGTTAAACCACTGCTCACCTATGGGCAGATGCACTCAACTTGTTAAACTGTAGCTCAGCTATAGGCACATCTGGCATTTTTTATTATTTTGTTATCTCACATTTCTTCAAAATAAATGGCCCATTTCATTACATTTTACATACAATATAATTTTATATGTGTACATATATGTCAGGGACTTGTTTCGTGCTTATTTCACTAAAAATAAAAATTGATGTTGGGGGGGGCTCGAACCATGACTGCCTGTTCTTTAGCCGACGTCTCTACTGCTATGCTATTGCTTCTTGGCTTACTTTGCATATGTAGTTCTTATATGCTTTTCCACTGACTGCTAACTGTGGCTAAGCTACGGGCACGCCCGTGCAAACGAGCGCACTCATGGGCAAACATGTTTACAATTTAAAAAAATAATTATAACATGTTCATTTATATATTTTATGTTCATAGTCTGTGGGGGCATGTGTTGTGTTGTGTTTATTCACATTTCCATGGACTCTATCATGGGGGTTTACTTTCGGGACTTTTACTCTTCTGGGGGCGTGTCCATCTGCAGGGCTCAGCCTATGGGCACGCCCCCTACTGTCTTCCACGGACCATGTAAGCCTTAGGTGTGATTCAGCATGCCCTCATGCATATGCATGACATGCTGACATCACACCATTTAACTGCAGCCTCCGTGTAAGCCTTGTAACTCTTACACGGAGGCTTCGTGAATCCTGCCCTGCATCTAAATCATTATGGTTGTCATTTGATACACATTACGTCAAAATTACGAACCTGATTTATATCTGCATATTTTCAGTTATGATTTAAGCTTGCTGCAGGATACAGTATTTGCAATACGTCATTTTTATCTCGTAAGGCTCTGTCATGTTTGCAAGAGATACATATAAATTTTATATTTACATTTATTAAATAAAGGAAAAAAAATGATGTCATTGCCATTGTGGTGAAAGATGATTATTTTTATTATATATGCACACATAACCCCCCACGCTCACACGCACACATACACACACACACACACACACACACACACACACACACACACACACACATGCACACGCACACAAAACACACACTTATGAGCTGAAGAAACACCTACTTCTAAATCAGTCAAACATTACAGCAAACACAGCTTATAAGTAAAAGTGTGTCTTGACAATGTAGTAATTTCTGAAACTGGAAGATCCGTAAGATGGAATTCTTGAAAAAGAAAAAGGTCACATGCTATTGCATGATCTTCTTTTTGTCAATTAAACATCCACATTCTTGTAACCACTGCTACTGCTGTTTCATCTCTAATGCCTTAATCAGTGCAGCACTGCTCAGTGCAGATGTCAGGGACCTTTTGCCACCAATTTGGTTTCAAGTGAAGTTTAGCAGCCTATATTCTTCTTGATGACATCCATTACAAAAACATCTAGCATGCCTCTCTTGAACACTGCAACTCCTGTTCTACTGATTTTAAAATGAATTACAGTTGCCTGCAAAGCATTTGTGAGTCAAATGCCCTCCCATCAAATACAGAGAATGCTAAAGTCATACTATATATCAGGGAAGAATTACATGTTAAACAATCTGAAGACATAAGAGAAGCTGCAATAACACTCTGGGTCCAAATAGCTACATATATGTATCAAACGCCAAAAATAAATAAATAAATAAAGCATGTTTTTAAGAATTTTTATCTCTACCATTATAATGATGGCTTGGAAAACACTGCTATTATTATGCGTCACTTCTAGTTTGCACTATAATAATAAAAATAACTGAAATGTCATGCAACATATTATAAAGGCCATTTATACATAATGTTCAAGTTACTGGATAAGTAATAGGAGATTCTGCTTGAACAACAAGTGATTCTTAAGCAGATAAAATGTTTAGGCATAAGTAACTTTGTTTTCAGAAGAAGCCTGGAAATACAGAATGGTTAACATACTCAGAGTTATAAGACAGGCACATAGAGAAACAGTGACTGAGGACATCAAACATAGAGCCTCAAAGATATATTGATATGTGTATATATGGATATATATATATATATATATATATATATATATAGAGAGAGAGAGAGAGAGAGAGAGAATGAGAGATAAACAGATTGCTAGACTGACTAGAATGATAGCAAGATAGATGGACGTATATAGATAGATGGACATATAGCTATAGATATAGATACTGTTTTATTTAGATAGAAAGATAGTGTCATTTAACTAAAAGTATTGAAAAAAAGTGGAAAAAATTATGCATACCACCAAATTGAAATATCCTGATGCTAAAGTACATTAAAAACAAGGTGTATGCACAACCTTAGATATGTATACTAACTTTAACCCTATCCATAATCTTTACCATAACTCCAGCTCTAACAATAGTACTAACATTAAAGTTAACCCTATCTCTAACACTAAGCAGTAGACAAACTCATATGCCTAAGTCTAACCCTGAGCCTAATAGCATCCATATCCCTGACCAAGTCCTACTGCAAACACACACACACACACACACACACACACACACACACACACACACACACACACACACAATCTTAGTACTGAAATTGTGTATATCCTTAGGCATACTGACATTCTTGCACAGTCACAGTTTGTAATGTTCCAAATTTGAGATTCAGAAGTCAATCATTTCAACTCTTATTTCCACAAACCCAAACATTTATCTCTGTTTAATGAGACACAATTTATGCAGTTCACTTGAATTTTTAGAGATTGTATACAGCATACATAAGTATAACTGCTCTCCAAGAGAGCAGCTTATTATTATTATTATTAGTAGTAGTAGTATTGTTATTATTATTTCAGTGTACAGTATGTAGCCAACTAAGTGAAATATGTAAAGCAGATGCATTTTCTAAATAAATAGTAACAGATATTAACACATTTTCATGTAAGCCACAACATAAAAGCTTTAAAACTAAGGCTGGCACAATTTTATGAATGTACATTTACTAAGTATGGTTATGTGTAGGGTATCCTTGTAATTACATGTTTTTTTAGATACTTGCTTTCTAACAGCCAATGGGCTAAGTTAGCAACGACATTTTATCAATCATTTTAACTAGATATTTATACTTGAAATATGTAGAATGCATTTGAATGCATGCATATACTGTGCTTGCATCGGCATCTTCTGTGACAAAGAAATGCTATTCTCAATCCATTAATTCAAAAATTTAGAAAACACTGCACATTCTACTATGCAACTCCAACTTCCTTAAAATCGATATTCCAAAAGGGTGAAAAAAAAACCTGAAATTCAAAATAAAATGTATTTTATTTATTTATTTATATATTTATTTTTGTTTGCAAGGGGGCTATCCCCCCATGCCATCCCGACTGATATAAACCAACTCCATGGAGAAATCCCCCTGAGGAAGTGGATCATTGCTGATGCAGAATTAGAAATTGCAACAGCAATGATTTCTTATCGGGAACAGCTTTTGGTGTTACGCCTTTTGCCTTTGTTTTGATGCGTGCTACTGATGTTTGAGCAATTCAACCTTGAACATGTGTAGGGGAGCCTAGTATGTAATCTATCATTTTATACAGAATATCTATTAACCTCAGCAAAACCCTCTAAACTCCAGCACCGGCATGACACTCAGATGTTTGTTCTCTGTCTTCAGTGGAAAAGTATTCCTGTCCTTAAAAAAATCTTCTTTGTCATCTTGTAGCCACCATCTCCTTCCATTCCAAATAAAGGACGATTTAACTGGTGAAGAAATACCATGTATGTAAGGGATCCTATATGAATGTTCAATTGCCAAGGTGCTAAGGGAACAAAATGTTGAAACAAAGGCTTTATACATCAAAAGAACAAAATTCCAACAAAAAGTATTTTTTACAGGAGACAAGCCCCCCCCCCTTTGCAACCCCCATGTGGGGAAAGCCCTATCTTCACCTGAACTTTCATATGCAAACTCCACTGATGATAACAATCAGTAGGGAAGAAATCTCACAACACAAAGGAATCATAGCTGGTAAACATTTAGAAGCCACCCAAGCACTGATTTTTGTATGGAGCATAGTAGTTGGTTTAGTTTATTTAGAAAATACCATCCATCTGAAGATGGTATGAAAGATAACAGACCGGTTTTGGCATAAATTGCCTTCATCAGTATTATAAAACCACACCCTCTCAATGCATTTATATAATACTTACTCCCTAACAATTGGTTAATTACAGATCTTCATTTAAACCTGGTGTAAATAATGCTCATAACCTAATTATACAAGCTTTTTCTTTCTCATTTTGGGATGGGATGATATATTTGGCTGAAGCTGAGAAGTAACTTTCAGACCATCGATTTTACCAAAAGATGGTATTGGACCCCACTCCTAAATTTAAGAATGATATTGATACATTTTTGCAGCTAGCTGTAGAAGAGGGGATTGTTATTAAAGATATTGCTTTTTACTTAACAGTTTAAGATCCTAGGCAACAATATTTACATTTGTTACCTAAAATTCACAAAGCATTCACAAATCCACCAGGTAGACCAATTGTTTTGGATAGGGGTTCATTAAATAAACCTCTATCTGAATATTTAACTAAATATTTAAAGCCTTATTAAAGGGTACATGTTCCAGGATACAGGATACCATGGAATTTCTAAGCATTATACAGGATATACAACTTGAAATGGGATGGCATATGTTCACATTAGATGCGTCTTCTTTATATACTAATATAACACACTGGGCCAGGTTGATGGCCTTATAATATTAGTTTAATCATATTCCCTTGTACAGCCCTGGATTCAATACCTTTCTGTTATGTTTGACAAAAAATGTTTTGACAAAAAATGTTTTTTTTTTTTTTTATTTTAAAGCAGAATGTTATTTGCAACTCAAGGGCACAGCAATATAGACTTCTTTTGCCCCCATCTATGCAGATGTATTCATGGGATACATAGAAGAACATATTATGTATGATTCTAGTCATAATAATTTCTTAGAGACCATTGACATCTGGTGGAGGTACCTGGATAACTTTTGGTTAGTGTGGAAGCCAGATTTGATTTATTTGCAAGAGCTTGTGGTGTATCTGAATGAAAACAAATGGGGTATCACATTCACTGTGCAATATAATTGTAACAATATTACATTTCTTGATGTGGATATTAAGGTTTCACAAGATAAGACTTTAGAAAGTAGTGTTAGTCTTAAATATTCACAATGTAACACCTTTCTGCATGCAACAGGTTGTCATCCTGGACATAGTATACATAATATAACCAAATCACAATGTTTAAGTATAAGGAGAATTTGTCTGATACAGAGTTTGAGAAATATAAGTCTGATTTAATTGATGGATTGTGTCAGGGGATACAATAGAAGTAATCTGTTAAAGGTTTGTGATTCAATTAAACATCTTAGTAGGGAACACATTTTGCAGTATATACAAATCATAAGACTTCTAATAATGCATTGAGATTGCTGATTAGTTTTGGGAGAAATATATCACTCTTCAAGAACATTATTCAGAAAAATTGGTCTACATTATTGACAGATAACACAGAGTGAAATTATTCCTTCTAGATGTTTGTTTTCCTATCAAAGAGGTCCCACTTTAGGTAATATATTAAATTATTATAAGAAGAAACTTCATGTATTAGATAGACAACAAACTGCAATAGTAATAGTTGGCATATTCCTTATGGGTTGTCAGCCTTGTGGGCATTGCTCAATGTGTAAATTTGGAGTGAAAACAAAACAATTTACCACCAAAAATGTTCTAATTTTCTTCATATTTGTGTTTTTGGAAACTGTAGCATGGACTGGGTGATATATCTTGCTACATGTATGTTTTTCTGCTTTTTATGTTGGACAGACAACACATCAGTTAGTATTAGAATTACAGAACATATGAGTGACATAAGAAATAAGCATGCCTTTAATGCATTATTCAAACTTACTTTAAAACATTTGACTGTCAAGTTTTCTTTTATTATTATTGATAAGACTGGGTATAATCGAATGAATAAAGTTAGATGACATGATATTTTAAATGAGAAAGAAAAAAGTTTGGATAATTAGGTTAGGGGCATTATTTACACCAGGTTTAATTGAACATTTATAATTAACCAATGGATATAGAGTAAGTATTATATAAATGCAATGAGGGGATGTGGTTTAATAACACTCATGAAGGCAGTTTATGCCAGTACCACTCTATTTCATACCATCTTTTGGATGAATGGTATTTTCTGAATAAACTTCAGTAAAGATTACTGGTATACACAGAGAAATAAAATAAAAGGCAATAAACATGTGCAGGATGCATACAGGACAATGTAAGCTCCAGAAGCCCAAGATCCCTGGCTAAAGCTTACTCCAGGTACATTGCTCAAAATTAAATTAATAATTAGTATTTAGAGATGGCTCTATACAAAGAAGACAGAATCAACACATCTTTCTAAAAGCTTCTATTCATACTTTTAAATAAAACCTTGTTTCCAAAGTTCCCTGTCTGTATGACATCATCATCAAGTGTCTGAAGAAAAACAAGTAGCATGACCATTTCCTTATAAGAGCAACCAATCAAAAAATACCCATGACTGCTTTCCTTGAATCCTGAATCTTCACTTGTGTCTCAGTGATATGTAAGATGCTTAGTGCATCTCAAAAGAAAAGCAATTCCTCTTGGTCATTCATATTTGTTACATTAACAATATGAGACATTATGTCTAAAGATCAAGAGCACTTCAAAAGACATTTCATTTTCCTTGGTATTCAGAAAGAAAAAAATCTGAAATTATTCAATGTCTTGAAAGCAACACTCTGTTTGCAGATGAACAACCAAGAAGAAAAAGAAAAAATACAGTACATGTTTACATTTCATATCTTACTGTTTCCTTTTGGCTGGCACTATTCCCGTTTTTTTTTTATTTATTTATGTATTTATTTATTTATTTATTTTACATTTGTTGACTGGGAGAGTCCAACTGGAATACATGTCCATTTTCAGTGGAGGCCCCGGGAGAAAAGCTCCAAGAGAACATTTTTACAAAACATACCCTTGGATTTACTAATCTGCCATGCAGGACTAAACTAGTCCTGCATGTAAGTGCCATTTTAAGAGGAGGATGGCAGTGCACCATGCATAATAATGAAGGCATGCTGCCAGAGCTCCAAATCCTACACTGAGCGTGGATGAGTGCAGGGGGTGTGTCTGAGAGCAGAGCTCTCAGAATAAACACGCTCCTGCAAAGTAGAACAGAAAAAAGTGTAAATAAATAAGAGAAACTGCTCGTAGGTGTCCACATATCTCCACCAACAGTCCCCATGTGTTCAACAGCAACAGTACATTGAAATAAAATGAAGAAACCCTTGTATTATTTTTTTTTAAAACCCTGAGTACAGATAACCGTAGGTGCATGGGTTTGCCCATTGCTTAGCTACGGTTAAAGCAGCTGAAAAGGCTGAAGAGGATAACAAGGAATATATATGCAAATGAAGCAGCACAGCAATAGTGTAGTGGTTAGAGCATTCGCCTAATGAACAGGCATTCCCGTTTCGAGTCCCATTGCAGCACAAATAATTTTCCATGGGAAATCTGTTTATGAACATATTTTTACATCATTTTGCCGTATAACCTACATAATAACATTTAAATGTGAACTGGAGTACTGCATGAAATGCACATGTGAAGTGTCAGTGTCATAATGAATAAGGCACTAGTAAGCAGGTTTAAGCACAAATAAGCAGCGTTAAGCATGTCTAAGTGTGTTTGCACAGGGGTAAGCATTGCCCACACAGATTAAGCAAAGTAGAAGCTGAGTGTAAGAAACTGTAACAGGAGGTTAGCAGTGCTTACCATTGCGCAAACCCATGCAAACCTGTTTACAACCACTTTAAAGTGCTCTAATCACTCTGAATCCAATGCCCCTTGTTCTGCCCAGCAAAAAATAACTGCCGCTGCAAGGCTCAAACTCCAGACCCTGTATACTATAGTCACAGTAGTTAACCACTAAGCCATTATAGCAATAGATATGCATGAGGTTTCAGCAAACTAATTCTCACCACAGGAAATCAAACCAAACATGTGAACTGAATCTATGTACAGTGTGAAGTGGTATAACCTGCTACATAACATAAATATGTGAACTGGGGTACTGTAGTAAGGCCAGATGTGAGGTGCTATTGCAATAAAGTGTTGAAGTTACCAGGACCACATGCAGCATACGTACACATGAATCAAGGATACAGGACACATATATAACATATAATGAAGAAGGCATCAATGCCAAAAGGTAAATATGCAAATCAAATATTAAGCACTGCTAAGCATTGCACAGCACTGCTACCCAGACTACTGGCAGGATACTACCAGTGGGATAAACAGTGTTAATCTGCAAAGTCAAATTCTAAAAAAATGCATGTTTGACCCTAGAGGGACGACCCCAAACATGCTGCTAAAAAGAGTCCTTGGGGTAAGATACCATGCCTTACAGGTAAGCAAAGAAGGATATGTATGATCGCAGACTGAATGTGTGGGAACCCTGAAGATCCATGGGGTGAGACAGCTTATATGATGGGTCCCAAGAAGTGGAGAGTGGGTGATGTGTATTGGTGTGCTGAGATTCGGATGGAACCTGTAGGAAGGATGATTGATGTTGAGGAGGGAGGAGATGGAGGGAATTATAGGTAAGACATTATGGGCCAAGGAGTGCAAAGGTTGGATGGACCCATTCTAATGGGACCGCCCCATGGATGTAAGTGAGAAAGGAGGGGGGAAACAGGAAGGTAACTGAGACATACCATTTCCCATGGAAAAGCACGTAATGAGTAATATGTCTGTTGCATAACCCATGGAATAACATATTTATATATATATATATATATATATATATATATATATATATATATATATATATATATGACCTGGAGTACTGCTAGAGTACTGCAGGAAATGCACATGTGAGGTTTAAGTATCATTATCAATAAAGCATTAGTTAGGTTAAGCAGCAAGAAGCAGTAGTAAGCATATGTCAGCATTAGTAAGAGAGTTTAAGGCCATACATCCCATACAGCCACATGTTATATATATATATATATATGTATATATATATATATATATATATATATATATATATATATATATATATATATACAGCAATATGTGTATATATATTATTTTTATATATATATATATATATATATATATATATATATATATATATATATGTATGCAGACATATACATATATATAAGTGTGTGTGTGCACATAGATATACACAGATATATATCTATGACAGGAAACAGCACAGAAGAATGACATATGTTCACACGCTATGCCAATGGAAGTGAGGGGCCCAAGCAAGAAACATGTAACACGTAGCATGACCTCCACCCCCCCCCACCAGACAGAGGAAACATGCAAACAAACTCACAAACAATGTAAATAGTCCACTGCTTTTTCTTGGAACACAGACAGGAGCGTCCCTTGCAGGACACCCCAAAAACTGTCATAATATGGGAGGAAGCCAGTGTTACGACCTTTCAAGGCGGGGTGTGTAAATACCTGGAATACAAGGGTGGGAAAGCCTGATGACCCATGGGTCGAGACAACGTATGAGATGGGTCCCATGAAGTGGAGAGTGGGCAGTGTGCAGTTGTGTTTTCAGACCCATCTGCACCCAGAGTAAAGATGAGTACTGTAGAGGAGGTGTGGGCGGGGGAACTATGGGTAGCTAATTATGGGTCTAGGCATGCAGGTGTTTGCTGGAGTGGGTCTATACAGACAGCACTAGGGATGTAAGCAAAAGTGTTCATTGGGCAAAGGCGCTGGCCAATGAGCAGCCACACCCACTACGAGTCCCACTGCAGCAAAGTCTAATTTATATGACAAAGAATGGAATAACCAGATGTAGATGTATATATTTAGAGGTATATGTGTGTGTATATCTACCCATAGCTACATGGAGATATACCTCTCCATCTCCGTAGTACAAATATATACATACAGAGACAGAATACATATAAATACCCACATAAAAATATATACATATGCAGACACCCATATGTCATTAGATATCTATATATATCTATCTATATATATATATATATATATATATATATATATATATATATATATATATATATATATATATATATACAGCAATATATAAATATATACATGTATGCATACATATACAGATATATATGTATATAGTAACGTAGATATATATATATATATATATATATATATATATATATATATATATATATATATATATGTGTGTGTGTGTGTGTGTGTGTGTGTGTAAATGTGCACATGTATATAGCTAGGATATGATACAGCAGTTACGAATTACATATGTTCACAGGCCATGCAAATGGGGGTGAGGGGTCCAGTCAACAAACGTGTAACACGTAGCATCAACACCCCCCCCCCCAGCTAGATCGCTGAAACATACAGACACACAATAAAAGTAAACACACCACTGCTTCCTGGACTACAGGCAAGATACTACCAGTGGGAGAGACCCACCAAGTCTAATCTTGCAACAAAGACATGTATGTCCCTTGTGGGACACCCAAAAACTCCATCATTTTTGGGCCTCCTGCCATTACACCGATGTCGAATGGCAGGCCACGCATGTTCCCAGTGTACAAGGTAGGGGAGGCCTAATGATCCATGGGGCAAGACAACATACATGATGGGTCCCAAGAAGTGGGGAGTGGGTACAGTGTACTGGTGTGGCCAGACCCGACCTGCACCCAGAGTAAGGAAGAGTGCCGAAGAGGATCTGCAGTTTGGGATCTATAGGTATGTAATTATGGGCCTAGCTGAGCAGGTGTTGGCTGGAGTGGGTCTATGTGGACTGCTCCAGGGATGTAAGCAATAGTGTGCATTGGGTAGGGCCACTGCCCAACAGACAGCCACTCCCACTATGAGTCCCACTGCAGCACAGTCTATTCTACATGGCCAAGAAAGGAATAACCAGATGTAGATGTAAAACTGTAGAGGTGTGTGTGTGTGTATACCCATACCTACATGGAGTGAAACCTCCCCCTCTCCGTAGTACAAATGTGTACATACAGAGACAGAATATAATTAAATATCCACATATAGATATATACATATGCAGACAGCCATACATCCGTATGTCGTTAGACACACATATACATATATATATATATATATATATATATATATATATATATATATATATATATATATATATATATATATATATATATATATAGCTAGGATATTAATTGAATTATGTATTTAAATTACATCTGTCAACTGGGTAAGTCTGGCTGATCTTTTGGCTCATTTACAGCAGAGACCCGGGGAGAAAAGCTCCTCAGGACTAGAAAACAATTATATATATATATATATATATATATATATATATATATATATATATATATATATATATATATATATATATATATATATATATATATAGATATGATAGAGCAGTTAAGGATTGCATATGTTCACAGGCGGTGCCAATGTGGGTGAGGGGTCCAATCAACAAACGTGTAACACGTAGCATCAACCGCCCCACCTAGACAGGTGAAACATACAAGCACACGATACAAGTAAACACACCGCTGCTTCCCAGACCACAGGCAGGATACTACCAGTGGGAGAGACCTGCCAAGTCTAATCTTGAAACAAAGACATCGACGTTCCTTGTGGGACACCCCAAAAATTAATCATCATCGGAGTCAGTCCCTGTAACGATTTATCTAACCAGGTCATGTATGTACATGGACCAGTAGGTTGGGCAAGCCTGATGACCCATGGTTCGAGACAAAGTACGACATGGGTCCCGACACGTGGAGAGTGGGCAGTATGTAGTGGTATGTTTAGACCCCATCTGCACCCACAGTAAGGATGAGTGCTGTAGAGGAGGGGCAGGTGGGTGAACTATGGGTATCCAATTATGGGCCTAGGTGTTCAGGTGTTGGCTGGTGCAGTTGTAATCGGACCACCCTGGGGATGTAAGTAATATTGCGAATTGGGCAGAGCTTCCACCCATACCTCTCAACCTCTAAGAGCAAAACAAATGGACAGAACCTAACCCGTTGGGGGGGACAAATAGGAACAGAAATTACATAATCCACTTACAACCTTAGAAAGCTGATAGAATAATAGGGTATGCATTAGCATGAATCGTCTGAAGGATGTGGAGTCTTAAACCCAAATACTTGTCTGCATTTAATGATGTCAATTCCCAGATATTTGCCAGACAGGTGCAGATTGTAAGAGGAACACACTGATATTATGAAGCAAACTCTGGACAGTCTGCGGATTCTGTACAGTCGACAGGCATGCTTCCGCCTAACTGGCAGCCATTCCGGATATGGGTCCCACCGCAGCACAGTCCAGTTTACATGGCGAAGTACGGTATAACCATATGTGTTGTTGCATAACCCACGACACAACACCTACGTACACATGGTCACAACACCCCACTGTAGGCATGTAAGCCGATCTAATAGGCATTACAAGGTATTATTGTAGTCTTCACCCCCACCCAGGGGTGTGAGTGTCCAACGGAAACACCAAATGCAGTGCATATACACAGCTGTTGTCGTGGACAACATGGCCAGCTGTGGACCTTCACTGCAGCTGTCCTGCACATCCCTGGATAATTTCCCTACTAACGCTCCTCTTTGTGCCCCATGCACACCACATACCTGTCAGCCCCTGTTCCATTTCTATTAATGTCTATGATTACATGTAGGTGACACCCTCTTCCCCCACTATATTGCCAGTATCTGGAACCCCAACCCACATGTAGTATCACAGCTGTCCTACAGGACACATGTAACTAACACGTGAAGCAACACCACAAGCACACCTGGAGCAGCACAGGCTCACCACCTTGTGAATCCCCCCACCTCACACACTCTATATCACTACATCAACTAGTGATACCAACACCTCTTGTCCTGCCTTGCATACAGATCCCAACATCTGACAAACCTTCCCTATCGCTCCCCATCCAATTATACCTACAGGCTACTATACAGTTACAATGTCACCCCCACTACCTACATACCTACTATTTAGCTATTCCCCTATACTGTACCACACAGGTATGTAATAACTACACCTATCCCGAATACCTGCATGTACCCTATCCAGACCTGTGAAACAGGAATCCAACCTCACCTTAAACTGACCTTTGTCAACAGTCATTCCTGACATGTAAACCTGACCTAAGCATGGATAATACTGACATTTTAACATAAACTAAGCATGATGAATGGGGGATGTAGCTATGTTATGTCTGTTACCCTCAATTAATGTGAACACCCCAGTATTAATGGGAATAAGTAGCTGGGGTCAATGTGGAGCTCTACACCCCAGGCCACCACTGACAATGGACAAGCATACAAACAAACAAACAAGATTGTCTCAGTTGACAGATGTGAACAAAATGCATGATGTTGCGCGAGTGTATGCGGGAGCAAGTGGGTGTACGCCTGTTTGGCCGCCGGTATGTGAGTACCACACTGTTGAAGCAATGTAGAGGCTAACTCAGTGAAAGACGCCACAAGCAGAGGTCAGTAATGCTGTGCTTCACGCAAACCAGCGCATACCCGCCTACAAATTTTCTACAGTGCCTTAGTCACTCTGTAGACAACAGCTGTTGTTGTGACCATTAACAAAATAATCTGAACTGCTAGGTTGCAAACCCCCGACCCTGCACACTATAGTCGACGTGAGTCCCACTAAGCCATGGCAGATACGCATTCAGCTGTTGTGATCACAAACACATCATCCAGCACAGTCATCCAACAGTATAGGAAATGTATATAAGTGTGTAGTTTAATACCAGAACACGTGTCCATTGCACAACCACAGTATTATGAGTAGTCTATGTACAGCACAGAACAGTGCCTGTTCAACCATACTGTGAGAACAGTAGTCCTGCATAATACCGAAAGGAGTAATGATATACAGTGCACACCATGGGGGCGTATGAGCGTGCTTCATGCACAGTATGTCGCACCTGGGGCGTTGGTTCCATGGAACCAGGAGATGAGACTGGCCAGGTGTGTGAGAAAACCACTGCTACACAATACCCCGGCAGGATGCTACCAGTGGGAGAAACACTGTAGACCAGCTAGGTCTACTCTTGACACAGCAAGAGGTCCGTCCCTGGCGGGATGAACCAACAGTTATGGGTCACATCAATGTCACCACCAGTATCGGAGGAGGATCAAGGGAAGGCTGGTACATACGTGGACTAAACAGATGAAGAGCCTGCAGACGCTTGGGTGGGGACAGTATACTGGAAGTGTACTGAGACATGCAGAGAGGGAAATGTGTGGAGGTGTGGTATGGCAGGGCTAGTAACCGGGGAATGGATGGATGCTGTGTACGTGGAGCTCGGGGGCTGTGGGAAGGGAACATGGGTATGTCATTATGGTAGACATATGCAAATGAAGCAAAACAGCAATAGTGTAGTGGCCAGAGCATCCGCCTAACACGCACACATTCCCGGGTCCAGTCCCACTGCAACACATCCTATTTTCCATGTGATATCCCTATGTTAACATCATTGTGCTGTGTAACGTTTATATTTGCACAGGATTACTGCCTTAAATGCACTTGTGAAGTGTCATAATGACTAAGTCACTAGTAAGCATGTGTAAGCGCATAACAGCAGTAGTACGCATGGATAAGCAGTTGTAAGTGTGTGTACGTGTATTTGCACAGGGGTAAGCATTGCCTACATAGATTGAGCTAAGTAGATTCTAGCTGAATGTAAGGAAATGCAACCCGAGGTTAGCATTCCTTAGCTCTGCGCAAACCCATGCACACCCACGTACAAAAGCTCAAAGTCCCTAACTCACTCTGTATCTGACAACCGGTGTTCTGCCCTGAAATAAAATATACAGCCTCTGCAAGGCCTACACCCGGGATGCTGCACATCATACACTAAGTGATTTACCAGTAAATCATAGCAGATGTACATAACCACTCATTCCACATACATATCATCCAGCACAATCAGTCAACAGCACAGGAAATGTAGTAACAACACAACACATAACCTCTTAATGCATGAATCCCAGACATAGTGCACCATAATGTGGGTACATATAGGGATATATGCCATATCTTGCTCTAATACATTTAAAACATTGCAAATTACACAGTTATATGTTGTAGAACACATATATTGATGGAGATGATATGTCTGAAATATGTATGTGTCGGCACGAATGACTGACCTCAGTCGTAAGGTCATCCATGTCAATTGCCAAGAGAATGAGGTACAGGCCACACATATAGGCCGAACATGCATGGACATATGGACAGATATACATCTGTAAATGTAGACAGATAGACAGCTATAGGTATATGACTCACAAATAACCATATAACAGCAATTGTACATAGATAGATTAATATGTTAAGTGTATATATCCCTACATATATATATATATATATATATATATATATCTACATACATACACAGATATATATATATATCTACATATATACACAGATATATATGGATACATATACATAGCTAGATAATATATCAATGTTGAGTTCTATCCCTCTATATATATGTATATATATATATATATATATATATATATATACAGATAGACATGTGTATATGATTTCCACATGGGAACGGACTCCTGGCCCACTCTGTACTACATAACAGACCATGAGCACAGTTAATGGGGGTGGGGGCACAAATGAGGGACACCTTGTAATTACTGCTATGTAACCCCCCCCCAGCCCTAACGGATATGCTGTGCAATCCAATATCCAGCACATGCAGTACTTGACAACAAGGCCCACCACATCACAACTACAATGCTCCAACAGTAATCCATGTCACCTGTACATGTCAGGCCAATATCTGTAACATATCATGCAGATAAGCCATTGTACCACAGGGAATGTACTATGTTGAAGGGGTACACATTACAACAGTACAGATATGCACACACATCCATACACTGACAATCATGTGCAGGAATATATATATAAGATATGTAGGATATATGTGATATATGGGTACATACACTTTTACACTGAAAAAGGGTATTAGTAGCCATACATATGTAGAAGTAGTGTGGACAGACTGGGTGCAATGTATATCCCCAGCCACAAGCCCTGTATCTGGTACCTGTGACATGTGTGATATGGCAACCAGCCCCACAAAGGGGATACTTACATTGCACATATACCCACTCACAATTCAAAGGACATGACATGACACACAGGTATGTGTACAGTACAATAATGTATGTCATTACTGACAGCACATGGATGTTGATGTATATAACCAGTGATGGATGCAAGGCCCACACAAAACAGTAGATGCAGACAGTGCAGATATATGACATACTATGGTGCCCAGGCTAAGCCCTTCAATTCGTACAACAGTAGATAAAGGATTTGCCTGCACAATACTGACAATCAACAATATCAGATGTAGTTCAGCAACCTCCAATTACACCCTGTAGTCAAGTCCTAGGGGGACATTATTTACTTGTGGAAATGTCACTGTATCTGTCACATGTATGGACCCTGACCAACAAATGTTGTGGGTGTCCACGTTATGACTGAGATGATAGTAGGAATGCTAGCAGTAGTTAATGATAGGCCATTACCTAACAACCCCTAACCGTATCATAGCAGGACAAAGGCTGCCATATATGTGGAGGACAAAGGCAGGAACACAGGGCCATACCTACAATATTGCAGTTACACACCCTGGAACATGCTGGTGTTACAGGATGTGTTGCAACATACGCTTATGCAGAAATAAGACATCAGGGACACAAATGGATATAGCCAATTACTGCTAGCATGCAACACATACACTGCCAGTGTGATATCCGACACAGGACCTGTGTGATGGACAGACAACACATGATAGGCACACCTCTGTCCAGCTAGAGGTTAGGCCCATAGTAGTGAGCTATACAGACAGACTGTAGTCCAAGGTAAACTAGTATGTGCACACACACACACACACACACACACACACACACACACACACACACACACACACACACACACACACACACACACTCACGCACACACACCCTATAACACCAGTATTATGCAAAGCATTACACCACTCTACTCACAGTCTGTCTGTATGTTCTGATCCTCCTACATATATGTGGCTGCCCTGAGTGTGCAGGTTCTCCTGTAAGAGGTATTGCTACCTGCTGTCTGTAACATTGATGCCCACACACAGGAAGGATGTCCATCACACAGGAAATGTACAGGGAATACGCCCACATTATGTAGGGATTCATAGTGGGTGGTTGCCATGACAGTGGTAATTGGAGGTACTACATATGTGTACTCAGATATATATATGGCTATCTGGATAAGTACATGTTCATATCGTCCCACCATATGTCCTGGACATGGAGTGTAGCCCTTCCCCAGCCCCTATAGTCTCAATGTTGCAGTGCAAGGGGATGTCTGGTATGTATAGCTGGTATATTAATAGACATTTGCTACTGTCACTGGGATTGTTGTCACAGACATGGTGTGTGTGGAAGGAGACATATGCTCGTAACATGTGTGCCATTGGCTACTGACAGACATCCTAATGTTATCATGGTACAGTATCTGCATATATAGCAGGCTCGACAGCCATGTCACAACACAGGGTAGGATATGCCTGTGTGACAGTGCATAACCACAACCAATGTGAGCACAGCCACATATGGTACGCTAGCATAATAGTACAGTATATGGACTATCTGTCCTACACCATCCTCATATGTGCCACTCACAGAATGACCCTACATATACCGGGCTGCTACACAGTCTGGTCTTATGGCTGTCTGTGGTATGGGACATGTGTGTGCATGACCCTACAAACATGTAAGGTAAAATAGTACCATACAGTGGGGCAGCATGTAACATCAGATAGAAGGGGAGCTAGAACTATGACATCTACCACAGTCTGTACACAGGCCATAGTACATATTAACAATACACACACTGCCAACATTTACAATCATTACACAGACCTCAGTACTGTACAAACATCCACAGAATTTCCAGGTTATGTCATTAAGTGTAACCCCTTCTGTACATGGCATGTGTAGCACTCTGATATATCACTGGCTTGTTATCACATATGATGGCACTATTTACGGTGTACAGCGCATATGCACCACTTCATGCACAACATATGTACAAAGGTTGATAGAGGTGTGGCAGACAGCACATACACAGGGCCAGTATAGACATGTTGCTGTGATACCCTCATTAATCTACCATTGTAATGAAGTTTGTTGCAACATATGTCCAATGAGGGATATGTAGTCAGTAACTGTCACAGTCTTCACCATCAACAGACTGCAATCCTCACACTACCTTCTGCACTCCACAGATAGATGCATTGTGGCTAACACATGAAACCAAAGGCAAAGCACTGCCCAGTCTGCAGTTGACCCTACAGATGGGGATTCCTGATATACATAGAACTGACATGGCAGGTACTGTGACATGTATGACAGGCATATCCAGACCAACACTATTAATCTAACATTACTCCATATGCAGTATAGCAGCACCTACAGTCTGTAGTCAGGTAAGGCACATCCCCCCTCCCGTGTATTGCCCTCTTTCCACAGTGTATGTTCTTAGAGTGAAATCCCCAACCCATCTGAAATGCTATTTGCCAAATGGCAGTTCTAGTTCCTGCTCAGAGTGACAGACAAGGGCCAACACCACCAGGATGTTCCCAGGTATTGGAGTGTGTTTTCATGCAATTGGCTATGGGAATGTTACCACACCTGTTCTACATGCAATCAGCTAGGGAAGGGCTGCAATTCATGCAGAGGCCATTAGCTGATCATGAGTATCACTTTAAATACACGTGCTGCTGCCTAAGCAATGCAGGTGTGGGCATCCACATCCACCAGATAGGGAGTGGGGAAGGCAGACAGAAGTGAATACATGTCAGGGAGGGGTGGGAGGGTAAAACTTGATGCATGTTTGTGTCACACACTTACCAGCACAGGGTATCGAATACACAAAAGCTATGTAGTGCTATGACAGTTCAATGCTGTTATTGGATGTGCCACATGGGTTATCTGGTGGGGAGCATTCAGAACGTATATGTGGTGGTGAGTGGCATCTGCAACACGGATATGGTACTTATACAGTAGGTGACGTACACGTGCCTGTCTGCATGAACAGGTGCCAGCATAAGCACATGCAGACTCACACAGGATGCACACACATTAACACATTTGGCAGGGCCAGGAGTGCAACTCGTCACTAGTGGGATTGCCACAATGCATCAATGTGCAGGGAACACATGCACCACAGGTCATATGGAGGTCATATGGGTAGTGAGTATGAGGGGGTGGCAGACATCAGGTGCCATGCTTCACTGTGCCCTGGGGGGAATAGTGCATGTGGATGTGGACATACACACCATACAACACACACACAAACACACAGGGTTCCAGTTCAGACATGCATGGGTGCATGTCTGAATGGGTTTGTGGTGGCCAACAGTGCCAGCAGGCTATACAAGGGTAGGTGATGGGTATACCTTGGCATCAGGCCACATGACAATGGTCTGAATTGTGGCACAGACCTGTAGCAGCTGCATTTGCCCACACAGGTGGGTACTGCATTCGTCATCCAGTCACCTGGGTGACTATTGTGTGTGGCCAATGCTGTGCATTACTTGCCATGTATGTGTTCCCTAGTCCATGACTTGGATGGTGTTTAGGATGTACACACCTCCCACATGCATGTGCAGTGACATGTAGAACTGTACCTGGGGTGTCTGGCCCATGCTGTGAACACAGCTTATCATCAGATGTGCCAGTCTTGCCCATGTGTGGCAGGGATTGGTACTGGTCAGCAGATTTACCCTGCACCTACATTGATAGCATGCTAACAGCATTTCCTGATGTCAGTGTCATCTGTCCATACAGGGAATGTTGTCAGGCATGGTATGTCCATTGTGAGTCACATGTGACGGCACAGTGGGGATGATAACTGTGATTGGCAGGCCTTGATGTCACATGTATGGGTATGGCTTTGCACCCCAGCCTCTCGGCTATTTACATCTGTTATACCTGTATGGTTGATATTGTGATATATAGTAGGGCCACCATAAATGAAATTAGCAAAACCCCTCCACATTGCCCACAGGTGTCACAGACTCACAACCACCTCTACACAGTATATGAGTTACAAGCACACACACACACACACACACACACACACACACACACACACACACACACACACACCTGTCATGTCTGCGAGTAGAAATCCTACCTAACTAGTTTACTACACTACAACACTATGCAGTTATATTACGTGCCACGGACATTACTGAAGTACATCTTCCCCAAAGGTGTATTTCACAATTAATGACATCAGCAGGACTACCAAAGTAGGGCATTTGTAATGTACTATGAGTGAGTAGCCTATAATGCATTGCTCCATACACAGACACTGAAACACACACAAAACATCTGGAACTGGCATGGATGGAGATGGAACACTACCACCATTCTAAATCACACTACAGCAGTACGCAGTTACAGAACACACTACAGCGATTACTGGGCTATCACTTTCCCAGAGGTGTACTTCTAGGTGAGTGACATCAGCAGCCTTGCCAAAGTAGAATATTTGTATTGTACGGTGTGTGAGTAGCCTAAAAAGCATTGAACTCTACTCAGTCAGACACACACACACAGACTCACACACAAACACACACAGTTGCCAGGTCTGTGGTTCAAAAACCTACCTAACTAGTATATCACACTACAGCAGTACGCAGTTACAGAACATACTACAGCAATTACTGGGCTATCACTTTCCCAGAGGTGTACTTATAGGTGAGTGACATCAGCAGCCTTGCCAAAGTTGAATATATGTATTGTACGGAGTGTGAGTAGCCTAACAAGTATTTCCCTCTACACATTCAGAGACAGACAGGCATGCACACAAACACACACTCACACAATTGACAGGTCTGGGGTTAGTACTACTACCTATCTAATCTGTCACTACAGCAGTATGCAGTTATGGGACACGCCATGCATATTACTGAGATATAGTTCTCTCAAAGATGCAATTCACATTGGATGACCTCAGCAGGCTTGTCATACTTCTGCTATGGGGAGGGCAGTGTGTGCATGGGCCATACCCTATTCATGTAGTGGTTGACATGCCACATGCGGGCACACACTGGGTCATATGTCACAGGTACGTGTATACAGCTACTAGATGGCTACTTCCTTGTACAGTCTTGTTGCACAGCTGGCACATACACCACATAGTCTGTCATGCTGACAGGTACTGGTGGCTAGTATCCACAGTGGGTTACATATGCACCTCATGTGTTGGGGGCCCTTTGGCTGTGTGCCAGTTGGGACAAGCCTGCATGGCTCCTTATCACAGTTACCCTCTTCCACACATCTATGTCTATGTACCTGTGGCTTATTATAGTGTGTTTTCTTTACATATTTGTCTGTATTCCTATCCACTGTGTGTGCAAGGCAGGAGTGGTGCATACTGACATGTGTCCGCACTGAGAACTGCAACTTCCAGATATGTCTGGTCCACTGGTGTTTGCAGACATGGCCTTGATGTGTTTAAGTGTGTGAGCATGCCCAGTATGACCTCTCAGTATGTTGTTGACTGACATTACCTTCATTCCTGTATGCCCAGTATGGCCATCTGTGTTGCATGTGTGGATCACACCCAGGTAGTTTGCACTGTGGTGCTGACCTTTGTGTTGTACACTGACAAGTAGCATGCTGTGTCTGCAGGGTATCCATCGGTCATTTGCCATTTACTGTTGCTACATTTCTGCATAGCGAGGGGGGGCACCTGACTGTTTCTACTGTTCTACACAAGAGTTGGGGGGCACACCTGACTGTTACTCTAAGTGTACATTGGATGGGGGGGTGCACCTGACACTTGTATACATTTGCTAGGACTGTACTGGCATGTCAGGTACTCCATTTCAGTCTGTAGTCTTACTTATCCTGATGGCTAGGGCTTACCAGTGTAGTACAGATCCTAGCTTTGTTTACCTACATATTAGTTTCTGACTTCCTAGCCTTCACAACTTACATCTGACTGCCTGGCCTGCTGCAGTCTGTCTGTGTAGGCCTGGGGGAGGGGTTAACCATAGGGCACATTCAGAGGCTATAGTACAGCATTTGTTTGTGTTAGTCTTCACCTGTCCTGCTGGCTCAAACTGTTGTTGGGTATTTGATCTTTTTTGCCTGGCATGTGTGCTTCTTTTGGACACCCCTATCACTCAGGCCATTTCCTGCAGTGGGTTTTGTCACCCTGTGTTGTACTGGCTACTATGGTGACTCCAGTATGTGTTACAGATTTCATGCTGCCAATGTGGGTGTCTACTCTCTGCTGCCTTGACCTCCAGCCACCCAATTCCCTTGCATGTTCACATCCATACCATAGCTACATTTAAAAACACATTCTACTCCATTTGGCAATTGGTAGGTTGATTGACTTACCTAGAGAGTGTACCGGACTTGAGGATGGTGGTGGAGGGCTGTCTATGTTGGATGCACATAGTACACTCCCTATACATGGTTGGGCACAGGTAGTGTCATGTTTGGCATCCCTTTTACTGTCTGTGTGAGTTAGAGAAAGGTGTCATTCCCTGGGCCCCTATTGTGTCAGTGCATATGTTATGCGCTGCCTCTTTGCCAAGGCCAGGGCATACTGAGCATGCCCCCTTCTGCCTACTGGGGCAGGCTCAAGTTGTTCCTCCTCTGAGTCACTCTGTGCCTGTACAGGCATTGGCATTGGTGGGGGGCTGTGGGGCCCTAACCCCATGCTGTTCCTGCTGCAGCTGTTTCTCCAGGATCATATTGTGTAGCATAGCACATACCATTACTATTTGGGTACATGTAGCTGGTGAATACTGCAGGGCTCCACCAGATGTGTCCAGACACTGGAACCATGGCCTGAGCATCCCAAACACACACTCTATTATATGTTTGGCCTGTGATGCGCCTCATTATGGCATTGTTGTTCAGGTGTGTGTGCATTTCTGATGGGTGTCATCAGCCACGGCTCCAGTGAGTACCCAGCATCCCCACTAGGTGACTGTAGGGGATGTCCACATTAGCAAATCTGTGGTACAGCTGCAGCAGTTGTCATATGTGTAAATTGTCATAGCTTCCAGATCAGCTAGCACACACATTCAGTATAATGCCCTAGGCATCACATACGACTTGGCAGTTGATGGAGAGGATGCCCCTGCAGTTGATGTAGGCCCTACCCTGCTCCGTGGGTGCTGCTTTGATGCATAAGTGAGTGCAGACTATAGCACCAACTACCCCAGGGTAGTTAACAATTTGGTGGAAGAGACGCATATTGCGGGTCAACACCTCATGTGTGTTGACGAAATATAGATGCTCACAGACATGTGCTGACATGGTATCCAGGAACTGGTGGAATACTCTGGATGCTGATGCCTGTGAGATGCCCATGTTATCCCAAGTTGTGTTTTGGGAGGTACCTGTGACTAGTATACCTAGGCCTACACATACCTTAGTATCCACTGGGATGGGTTCTCCTCGGCCAGTGTGGTGTGCCAGGTGTGGCCTGCACAGCTCAACGATTTGCTGTAGGATGTTCACCCTATAGTGCTCCACTATCTCCAGCTCATGTAGCCCCTGATAAGTTATCCTGGGTCTGTAGACTCTTCTCTGTCTCCTCACTGTGGGTTGTTCGGCAGCATTGACATCCTCACCACCCTCAGCCTCTTGCACATGTTGTTCAATATTGCCTGCTGCAGCCCTTCTCATTTTGTAGGTTTGTTTTTAAAATTTCCCCACTTGTATACACCGGTGATGTAGAGTGTGGAAAGACCAGGGGGGTAGGTGTTTGCTTGGTTTATAGTGGTGTTCTGGGCTGGGCTGCTCTGCTGCCTGTGTGATTAGCTGATTCTGATACATTTCACCTGGCAGGTCGGCTAGTTCTCCTTGATTACCTTCCTACTGCTGTTTTCCCTTCCCATTGCCTCCCTGTTTAGGCCTTTGTGCCCGTTGCACAGACAGAGTGCTCAAATGTGCACAGAGCTGCTTTTTCCTGGTTTAACTTACTTTTTCCTTCCTATAAAACTCAGTGCACGGCCTGCACACCCGCTTACACTTTCTAAAGAGTGCTAGGCAGGTTTAGACACACCCCTAGCTTAGCTGTGCTAATCTAGGAGCAATCCTGAGCCACAGGTCTCCAATCCACTTACAGTATGCCTGACACACACCCCCATGATGTCACCTATATCCTAGTTTTGCACCCAGCTATTTATACTCTTACACTCTTGGGACCTACCTCACACCCTGGGAAAATCTGGGATTCACTAACCATTCCCTCATTTGCATAGGATTGCCTGCTAATGCATAGTTACATGTCCCACACTGAGCCTTCCCCCTTAGCAACCATTACTCACTGGCCAGGTTGTCTTCTGCCTGCCATTGACTTGCATGACAGAATACTGATTTTAGTTAGAATGCTTATTTTAAGTTTATTTTATTATTTTCCCCCCCGATCCTGTTTGCACATCGCTGCCCTATGCTAAAACAGGCGAGATCGGCGAATAAAAATTAAAGGTTGTTTATTTGTTTTTTACTAATAGTTTGCAACGCCAATGGCCTTCTACTGGCCGTTGGCATGCTTCCTCAATTATATGCAGCCTTTATTTGGAGCTGTCATAGTTCCGTTTAGTAGATTGCAGAAATGTACTCGGTTACTAACCGAGTACATTTCTGCACACTGCACTCATCCTGCACGGACAGCTGTCAGCTTCCTGGATCTCATATTACCCTCATTTGCATGTTTTTCACCTGCAAATGAGGGTAATTTGCATACAGGAGCTCAGTCCATGCAGGATTAGTCTAAGAGCTGACGTGCACATCCCGGGAGCTCTTTCCTGGATTGCACATTGGCCATATTGCCGAAGATGGCTCTTAGACTAATCCTGCACACTATAACAGGCTTTGTAAATCTGGAGGATAGTTTTAAGGACATATTATTGACATACAATTTTCATAGAAGAGACTTTAACATACATATTAACTAACAGATAGGATACATTCATTCTCTAACAAGCTGATTTACTATATGACTTCTGGTTTTAGTTGAGAAGGACAGAATTTTGACATACAATTTTCATAGAAGAGACTTTAACATACACATTAACTTGCAGATAGGATACATTCATTCTCTAACAAATTGATTTACTAAATGTTTTCTCCTGGTTTTAGTTGAGTAGGATGACAAATTGATTTACAATATGTCTTCTCCTGGTTTTAGTTGCTTATGGACAGCAGAACAGTGCTGGGGTAGTTTTCCCTAACTCCTTGAGAGATACGATGAGCAGTAGATTAACAGTCCTAAGTGGATGCAGTAATATGAGTGGTTAGCTTAGCAGGGTTACTTTGGTTTGCTGAAGTGTTATAATAAGACAATAGCCCGGGGGGGGGGGGGTACAGGAGCACAAGCAATTATTTAAAAAGTGAGTTTTAACAAGTTTCTTGAACTGAGATGGGGATTTGTTGTCATTTATGTGGGTAGGAAGGGAGTTCCAGGTTTTTGCTATATCGTGGCTGTAGACAGACTTGCCAGCTTCATTGTTACATTTGGTTACTTTGAGGAGGTTTTGTGTGCTAGACCTTAAGGGCCTGGTGGTTGTATAGGGTTGCAAAAGATTTTGTAGGGCTGGGGTGTTTTCAGAGTTATGTATTATTTTGTGGGCTAGTGATAGTTGATTGAGTTGAAGTAGTAGTGGTAGCATTAGCCAACTTAGTTTTTTTAGGCATTCACAGTGATGTGTTCTGATGCTAGAGGCCATGGAGAATTTAGCTATCTTATTATAGCAACTGTCGAGTTTGTTTAGGTCAGTTATGTGGAGATTTGTAAGCACGAGGGAGGCATAAAGTAGGGTGGATAGTAGGTGAGTTCTTGCTATTGTAGTTTTGGAGTGGTCAGTAAGGAATTTTTTATTGTGATACATTAGAGCAAGTTTTTTATGCACTTTTTTATGATTATAGAAATATGTAGGTCAAATCTAAGGTGATTATCTATTTCAACACCTAAGAGTTTGGTATGATTTGTGGGGGTGATTGTGGTCTTGTTAAAGGAGGAGATTATGAAAGAATCAGTAGAAGGTGTGGCTCTGTAGTTGCTAAAGAGTAGTCGTTTTGTTTTACTTGGGTTCAGAATGATCCTTAGGTTTGTGTTCCAAGTTTCTGCTAGGGAAAAGCATTCTTGTGTTAGGGAGTGAAGGATGTCAATTGATTTGGCTGCGCATATTATGGTGGTATCATCTGCATGTTGCACTATTGAGGCTTTAGGAATACTGTTTGGGAGCTGATTGGTGAAGAGGGTAAAAAGAAGTGGCCCAAGGATGGAGCCTCGGGGTACTCCTAGGGTTACTGGTAGGGAGGGTGAGAGTTGGTTTTGCCACATTTCAGCTTGTTTCCTTCCATCTAGGAAGTTTTTGAATCAGGAGATGGCAGTGTTGGTAAGGTTTAGAGTTGCTAGAGAAAGAAGGAGTGTATTGTGGTTAACCATATCGAAATCTTTGGATAAGTCAAGGAAGGTGGCAGATACAAGAAGTCCGTTGTTTCTGTGAGCATTGACAATGTTGGTGAATTCTGTTAATGCGTTGGTGGTGCTGTGGAAGGGTCTAAAGCCATGATGTTGTTGTGTTGCTATTAGATTATTTTCTAAGAAATATTTCATTAGTTGCTTGTGTAGTACCCTCTAAAATTTTAGATAGAGGGGGGAGTATGGCTATAGGGAGGTAGTTATTCAGTTCCAGGGAAGTTCTTCCTTTATATAGTGGGATGATATGTGATATTTTCCATAGCTTGGGTACTATACACTCAGAGATGGATCTGTTAATTAGGATTGAGACAGGATAAGATATGGCTTCTGCAGCTACATGGAGGTATTCAGTGGGTAGTTTATCTGCGGCTAGAGATGTTTCTCTGAGCTTGAGGAGTAGTTTTTCAATGGATTCAGTTGGTTCTGGGTGGAAGCTGAACTTGGGGTAATTGTTAGTTGGGGTGGGGGGTGAATTTGCAGGAGTGGTGGTGTCATAGGGTTGGCTGTTTGCAAGGGTCTGGATAGTTTCTGTAAAGTATTTATTAAATTGAGTGGGGATGTCCTCTTGGTTGTCATCTATTTTTGGGGCTGGGGTAGTTGTTTTTCCTGACTGTAGAATAGAGTCAATTGTTACCCAAAATTTGTGTGAGTTGTTCCTGTGCTTATCCTGTAATTTTTGGTAGAAAGATGTTTTGTCTGTTTTGGTCAGTTTTTTGGCTTTGTTATGTAGTCCAATGTATATTTGATTGTTTGATTGTGATTTACTGTTGAGGAAGCTGGTCCAGGCCTTGTTTCTTTTTTGAGGAGGGATTTTGTTTCTGGGGTTAACCAGGGGGCATATTTAGTTTTAATTCTTGTTGTTATAGAGGGGACATGATGGTTAAGGGTGTTTAAGAAGGTAGTATTGAAATATAGCACTACTTCATCAAGAGGTAGGTTTTTTAGGGGGGTCCAGTTATACATTTTTAGGTCATTTATAAATTTGGAGCAGTTAATTTTTTCGTTTCTAATTAGGCACGTAGATATTTGGGTCAGTTGTGGTGATTTTGATCTGAGTAAAAATGTGGCTTGGTGGTCACTCAGGGTGTCTGGTAGACACCCTGCTAGGGATATCAGCAATGGTTGGGATATGAGTATCCAATGTAGTATGGACTGGTGTTTGGTTCTCTTGTCTGTTCTTGTGCGGGAGGTGATTAGTTGGGTTAGGCTGTGCAGGTTAATATGGGAGAGTGGGTTTTGACTGGTGCAGATTTGCCAGTCATTATTAAGGTCTCCTAATACTATGCTTTCCTGGGGATGGTGTTAGATGTCCATTTTAGTAGTTTTAATGTAATGGGGCTATTGTTGCCTGGAGGGATGTAGCAGCCTATGATGTTGATGTGTTTGCTATCATTAAGTTTTATTTTTGTTAGAGTGAGTTCAACTTTCTCAAGGTCTGGGGTTGTTATGTCTACTTTCTCAAGGATGAGTTGAGATTTATACATTATAGCAACACCTCCCCCTTTTTTACCTATTCTGTCACTATGAATTATATTGTAACCTGGTGCAGTGATTTCATTGTTGTGGTTGCCTGGTTTAAGCCAAGTCTCTGTTAATATGACTATCTCAGGTTAGTAAAAGGAGAGGAGTGCATGTAGGTCATGGACTTTGTTTAGTATACTTCTGACATTTAAATTTAAAATGAGCAGCGGGGAGTTGTCTCGAAGGAGTAGGGTATCATTCAGGTTGAGGGTTGGGGCTTCTAGATCATGTGGGCCTGTGTTTGGGTATATATCACCGCAGCTAACAAGTTGGGATCTAAGGAGAAAATAGAGTTTGAGTAGTTTGTTTATGGTCTTAAAGTTCATTTATCCTGGCAATGACCTCTGCTTTGCAATGACATTATAAAAATATTGTTGCCAAGCATGATTGTATGCATCTAAATGCATACAGATAGAATAACTGCAAAATTAGGTAGTAGAAGGTATCAGGGATACCCAGAAGAAAAGCGGTATTCATGGAAATATAGTTGTAAAATGACAAAAAAACACACCAAGGCAAAAATTAAACCAATAATCCAAGAAAAGCCAGGTAGAAGGCAGGCAGACAGGGAAAACACGACCACAAACACTTCTCCTTAGGGCAAAAAATCCTTTATTATTAAAACAACAAGATAAGCGCTTTCATCTCAGTTTTAGACAATCCAAGATACTTCATCAGATAAAGCTCGAAAAAACAAAACTAGATTTAAAAACCAAAAACAAGACCCAGATGACACAATTTCCTGCTAACAGGATTAACCATTTTTAAAGTGACAGTATTAAAATCAAATAACAGTGTGCCGAGATCAAAACAATACTTTACAATATTTTTACTATATATATTTTTTTATTTAGCTTGGTTTTGCCTATTTCCATTTAACCACATATATATATTCAATTACTTGCTCATACATTTTATGTGCATTCATAATTTTTAGTATATGTATTTTATATTTTTTATAAGGTAGCGATGATATTATATGAGATGAAGTTCTTGTTTCATGCCATAGTGTTTGATGTTTTTATAACTGGTACAGTATTGTTTTGATCTTGGCACACTGTTATTTGATTTTAATACTATCACTTTAAAAATGGTTAATCCTGTTAACAGGAAGTTATGTCATCTGGGTCTTGGTTCTGGTTTTTAAATCTAGTTTTGTTTTTTTCTAGCTTTATCTGATGAAGTCTCTTTGATTGTCTAAAATTGAGATGAAAGCGCTTATCTTGTTGTTTTAACAATAAAGGATTTGGTTGCCCTAATGAGAAGTGTTTGTGGGCGTGTTTTGCCTGCATGCCTCCCTTCTACCTGGCTTTGCTTGGATTATTGGTTTCATTTTTGCCTTGGTGTGGTTTTTTTGTCATTTTCCGAGTATGGAGGCGGATCTTGGCAGTGTTTCACTTACTGAGGATGTACAAATTAATGAACAACAGAATGGAGCAATGGGAGAGTTAACAATACTTATACAACAACTAATGAATCGGCTTGATTGTTTGGAGCAAACAGCTCTCTCCCAGGTGACATTTCACTTTACACCAAGCCCTTCCACTCAGTCCAATGGTATGGGAGTGCAAGGAACTGTTAATAATAGAGCCAATGAACATGCAGCAGCTTTTATTACTTCAATCCCCTCTTTGAGAACAGAAACAAGCCATAAAGAGGTAAAATGATTTTGGTAAAACTGCTGTTGACATTAATGTTGGTGCTTTTAATACACCTACATTAACTGAATGACTAAAATATGACTGTGGCTTGTTAAGCAATACCACAACTACTGATGCTAGTTTGCATGACCAATTAAATGATTTAGATGCCTACCTTCTTAAAATAAAAAAGCTACAGATGGACAATATGTTTTTTAAGGAGTGTTTGAATCAGAGAAGGGTTCTAAAGGACCTTAGGATGTGACGCTAGCCTACTGGGTTATTGGCAGGCTATGATTTTTACAAGGACCTATTAGGCCTTTTTGACAGATTTGGCTTCGAATACATGCAGATATTTATTGACTATAACAATAAAATGATAGACTCTTTAAATGCTGAAGTAACAACAATGGACAAATTGATTGTACAAAATCCTGCTTTTCCAAATAATAAATTTGACTACTGTCACATTTTTCAGACTATTGATGAACAGATGTTAATAATTATAAATAGGAAGATTAAGAAATTGGCTAAAGACGAAACAGAATATGCTGATAATTTAGCCTACCCCCACCCCCACACCATCATAGGTATGGAAACAAAACAAAAGAAGTTTTGAACAATACAATAATAGTGATCAGAATGCGAATGGGGTCACTGAACTGGACACTTTTGAAGATGATTTTTTTAGACGAAGAAAAATATCCATCCCTGAGGCAATCGGAGTGGATTATGAACCAGCAGGGACCCCAACAACAACAGGGGAGGGGCTGTTTCAATGCATACCAGGTGAGGAGGGGGGAGTATGAACAACAGGGGGACCAACAGGAATTCCTGGAGGGGGAGATTGACCTAGTCGTACCTGAGTCAAGAGAATTGGACATGACTGATAGTAGGAATGGTTGTCTACTACCACGCTTGATAATGAACTATAATTCAGAAAAGGATTTTAAGGTCTATAATTATTCTGACCTAATTCTTAATGTGACTATGTGTGATATTTTTGCTAAATATTTTACTTTTGTTCCTGACCAATCAATCAGTTTGGTCCACACTTTCATGGACTTAAAACAGTACGTCAGGAAAATGAATCTTAACATCATGCTTAATAATATTGAACCGAATAGTGACCCATTCAAAATATCTAGCACATTTAACTTGCCCACGCATCCCACTTTAACACTTTTTGAGAGGGTTTGTGCACTCAATTTTCGAGAGCTTAGTAGGAATTCTAATACTAGGTCTGGCTTGAATAAAGTGTATGGGAATTTAAACCAGGGTGAAGAATTTGAGCTTGCCTTTCTAGTCCATAATAAAGTTGTTAGAATTAGGAAACTGGATAAGGGGGGGGGTCATCATAAATTTGGTGGATTACAATAACAAGATGCCTGAATTTATGAATACTGACACTTATATTAAGAGCTCCCTAAACAAAAGTAATGGAGCTTACAGGAAAATAAAAGGTTTTATTCAGGATATGTTTATAGATGGACTTATTTCCATTAGTGAATTACACTACCTTTCTGTAGAATATCCGGTTACCCCAACCATTTTTGGAGCCCTGAAAATCCACAAGGACATACATCAGTCACCTATGAGGCCTATTGTGGATGCTCAGGGCTGCATTACATATCCTATGGTGAAGAACCTTGATAAAGAGCTGAGTAAATTTGTTTGGGATGAGCCCAACATTTGCATTGACTCGTGGGATTTTTTAAAGAAAATTGATGCCATTGAGTTTAATAATGAATATTTATTTATCACAGCTGATGTTATTAATCTCTATAGTGTGATACCCCATGAGGTAGGCCTACAATGGTTTTGTGAATATTTACAGTCTAAAAATATTGTACAGGATAAAGTGAATTTATATGAACAAATGCTGGATATAATTTTAAAAAATTATTTCATTTTATTTGAACGAGAATATTATTTACAGAATGAAGGGGTGGCAATGGGCTCCTCATGTGGGGGCCTATATGCCAATACTATTATGTTAGAATGGTAGAAGCGATATTTATATCAATCTCAATATGTTTAATTCGGTAAATGTTATATACGATATTTGGATGATATATTCATTTTGTGGGAAGGTCAGAATGATATGATTGAATCCTTCCTTGATTACATTAATAATACAGCCAATTTCTTAAAATTTACATACTTGATAAATACTAAGAGTATTCCTTACCTGGACATTTTATTAATGAAAGATGAAATCAATAATAGTTTTGTATCTAAAATCTATCGCAAGAATACTTATTCTAATAGCTTCCTTCATTTCAGTAATTGTCATCCATTTTATCAAAAACGGGCAGTAGTTAAGGGTCAGTTTGTCAGGGTGGCCCGAATGACTACTGGGTGGATAACCTTCTTGGAGGAATGCAATATACTCAAACAGATGTTTGTTAAAAGAGGATATCCAGGTAAATTAATAGAACAAATCACTGATGAGGTAAAAAATAAGAGAAAAAGTGGACATTTTGTACCTATTTTGAGTAATAAGAGTACAATAAAGGTTAATAATGTTATGGGAGATGAATTAACTTTACAGGAGGTAGTTACAACTAATATTGGGGAAACTAATACTAGTAGGACAAGTACATCTTATCAAAATAGTTTTTTAACTACTTATAATAGGGATGCACATATTATTAGGAATATTTTAATCAAGAATTGGGAGTTCATAAGAAATAACAAGGAAATGAAGGATATTCTGGGAGACGCTCCCATCTGTGTATACAAAAAAGATCATTGTTTAAAGAATATATTTGAGTATAATAAACCTAAACAAGACAAAAGGATATATGCACAAATGTGGTATGTGCAAGTTTTGTAAAAATATTTTAGAAACTGAAGTACTGGAAGTAAATGGGATGACAATTTGAGTAAAAGGGACATTCTCTTGTTTAACAGAGAGAGTGGTTTATTGCACCCTTTGTAGTAATTGCATATGTTTCTAATTCGGTAAAACCGAGCGTAGGTTGAAAAGTAGAATAGGGAACATTTAAGGAATATATGTGATGGCCATGAATGCAATGCGCTAGCAAAACCTATTATGGTATACCCACAGCATGATTTTAAATTTGTAGTGCTGGATAATATAATAATTTCCCCTAGGGGTGGTGCCTGGCCATATCTGCTTGAAAAAATGGCATTATCTTGGCAGTTTCATCTTAATTCAATATATTGGTCAGGCTTGAATGAAAATTTGTCAATTAGTAGTCTACTAAAGATAAAAGCGTTGAGTGGACACTAATTTTTGGACACTAATATTTGAATATTTATGATGTATTTGCAGTCATGGTTCATATATATATATATATATATATATATATATATATATATATATATATATATATATACTTATTTTTACAATTTTATTCATATTTATTGCATTTTAATATATATATATATATATATATATATATATATATATATATATATATATATATTTTTTTTTTTCATATGCATTTTTAGGATATTAATATGTATTTATAGTATGGGATTACATTACTCTGATTTAATAAATATATCTTTTTTACTAAATATATTTATTTATTTAGCTTGGTTTTGCCTACTTCAATTTAATCACATATGTATTTATTCAATTACTTGCTCATACATTTTATGTGCAGTCATAATTTTTAGTGTATGTATTCTGTATATTTTATAAGGTAGCGATGATATTATACGAGATGCAGTTCTTGTTTCATGCCATAGTGTTAGATGTTTTTTATAACTGGTACTGTATTGTTCTGATTTCGGCACACTATTTGATTTTAATACTGTCATTTTAAAAATGGTTAAGCCTGTTAGTAGGAAATTATGTCATATGGGTCTTGGTTCTGGTTTTTAAATCTAGTTTTGTTTTTTCTAGCTTTATTTGATTAAGTCTCTTTAACTGTCTAAAATTGAGACGAAAGCGCTTATCTTGTTTTAACAATAAAGGATTTGGTTGCCCTAAGGAGAAGTGTTTGTGGTCGTGTTGTGCCTGCCTGCTTTCTACCTGGCTTTTCTTGCATTATGGGAATGTAGTTGTGTCTCCAAGCTACTGGTAATATAGCAGTTACCATAATATAATATTTGAGAAAAAAATATATAGATGTTGCAGATACTAACAGTAGTAATTACAATCAGGTATTATTTGGCATATTGTACTATTGTCATAACATACATAACTGTTTTCATATATGTGTAAAACTGATGGCAATCATAAATGTGTCTGTCAACGTGATTGTGTTTATATCCTTCAAGTCCTATCATAGTATACATCTCACCATAGCAGTTCACACAGAGCACCCTAAATACAGCATTTTTGTCATAATGTTACATTCATGCAGTGAAGCATACTGATAGAAATCATCAACATGAACCCCAAAAGAATGAATTTTCATTAGGTAGGTAAGGGTACTAAAGTAGGACAAGCTAGTTTCACATATAAGGAACAAACATTTATATGTCACTGCCAAACATCATCATAAATATCCATAATATGCTCTTTAACATCTGCAGAGTGGAGGTTAGGTATGTGTGCATAGCATGATGTTGTATCAGTCTACATGTTGATGAATGTAGGTAAATACTGTGAGATATACATACTGTATATATTTATTACACACAAACATATCTATATATATATATATATATATATATATATATATATATATATATATATATAGGGATCTACTTTTAAATTGTGAATCCCACAATACCGAATGGCATATTGTTGCAGCAAAAATAAGAAATATCTACAATTCTGAAGGACCATTTTTTTCTCAGGGCAAGTAAACATTTGCATGAAGAACCACACATTGTCCAGGTCAAGAGTGTGTTCCAACTATTTATTAGAAAAACAACAACTTGTTGTTTTTCTAATATATATAGTTAGAAAAAACTCTTTACCTGGACAGTGTGTGATTCTTCATGGTTACTGGTACTTTACTGCATGGACTGCACACAAAGGTGGTTAACATGTAAACATTTTCCCAAAACGTAAAGTAACCACACTGGACTATGTAAACACCACCTAGGTGGGGAATATGCCCCCCACACCCACCAATCCCCCCAACTATATATATATATATATATATATATATATATATATATACATATATATATATACATATATATATATATATATACATATATATATATATATATATATATATATATATATATATATATATATATATATATATATATATATATATATATATATATATATATATATATATATATATATACCAACTCTGGCATTGTACTACAGTGGAGAAAAGGACATATTTCCCGATGTTGGGCAAGTGTTTCCTTGCCCTGATGATAATCGGTCCCTTAGAATTGTAAGTATTTATTTTTGTTTCGGCAATATGCTGTTCGGTATTGTGAGATTTGTGATTTAAAGGTAGTTCCATGTATAGACAGACTTCTCTCTCTCTCTCTCTCCTTCTGTATATATATATCTATATATATATATATATATATATATATATATATATATATATATATATATATATACTCACAAACACAGAGAGATATATTATATAACTATATCTTTGTATGCACCCACACACATGTCTACATTTCCATTGCATTGACTGCAATTATGTGACCAAATGTACATGAGGTATACACACAACCATTGTCTTATGTGCACCTATGATGTAATTTTCCACTAATGTGGCCTGTGTGCACATTCCTGTGAAACTGTTTTTAGTGATCACTGTGTGTGCATATGTTCTGGTGCACTTGACATACTTTATTCACATTGTAAGACTATGTCTGCAGCTGTGTGATTCAGGTAGCAGAACAGTACATTGTACATTAGTGCAGACATTTTTGTTTTATATGTCTGCACCAAAATATTGCTGTGTCATATGTACAATTTCATGGTTTTACAGTGGTGAAAGGAAAATTGTATAGATGTGAGTTCTAATGTACTTACATGGTGGGCTATACAACCTAATGACTTAGTTAAATATCATCTGTCATTAATTATGCCAGCAGATGCTGCACAGATCACAATGACTTGCACATAAACTTTCTAGAGTTCGAGATGCCTAGATACTGTCGGAGATATCACATGTATTGTTTTCATACATTTTGGAGGGTGTACAGTGCAATGTGTATTTACCCAGATATACCTTTGCCAGTAATTAATGCCATTGCACTGTGCACATTACAGTTGATTTGTACCTTGAGGACATAAATCAAAGGTGTGCAAATGGTTGGGTTTCAAAATGTGGCAAGGGTAGGGAGAAGTACATGGTTGTATGATGTTTACATGTTACTAGAGCATGTGCATAGTTCACCAGTCACTTCCATAGACTTATGGGTTTGCAGAGCTAACTATGTGGGTTTGGATGATGTAATATACTGCACATATACAGATTTGTTATACATCGCTCAGGGCACATGAAACACTTTTGCCACACTGTCAGCAGTGCTGAAACTGTAAAAATGACCTCTTCATATGTTGCTGTCATATATGTCATAGGTTCATACTAGACTAACTGCCCATGTGAGCCATTTTAAGCCTAGCCAATTACCCCTGTGAGAATCAAACCCTGCACCTTGAATCTGTAAGGTAAACACCTTAACCATTATGCCAGCCTCCCACCCCTGTCTGCACACATGCATGATACTGATTGATTCTTCTCCATATGCCCTCTCTACTTTACTGTGCATTGCAACAGCAGCATCCACTGTGCAGATGTATGCCTACTTGATGTGTTAGACAGTGCCCTTAGCTTTTGACCATGGCTGTGGTCTTTTACCAATTGCTATTCATACAGAATGCAGTACACATTGACAACAAGTTTCACTGACTGTACATTGACTTTGGTGTGCACTGACATCACTGTGTTTAGTACTGGTATCAGTCATCCAGTACCCTTGTGGTTCAACTGTCTATGGCAAAACTGTCTGAATATTCACCTACACTAACAAGGCCTCTACACAGTATCAGGTATTGTGGTTCAGGTCCATGTTTTGCATATGCATGTCAATTTTTTTCTGTTCTGTACAGTAGGGCTATATCATACCCCTTGTGATTTACCCCTTATGGCACATAATTTGCAAAAAAGGAAGCAGGATTTCACAATGAATGCTTAAATCATGTATTGGAACTTCGACCACTGGTGTAGTCATTACTATTACATGGAGATGCCTTACTGAATTAACACTGCATTTTAATTCTGCAAATGCTGTACCTTTGTTGTGCTTTCACTGACAGGCTTTATGTGACAGGTAGACATCACAATATGCAGGAATTGAAATAATAACTTGCATATTATGACATAAGTGTAATAATGATGTAAATGTGTTTCAAGTCTTTTCATAAAATAAATATTTTATTTCCAATATATGTTTTTGCAACCCCCCTTCATTATCTATGGAGATTAAGTGTCTTTTAGCACAGGCAATGCTTTTCAGTTATAGTATGATTGAGTTTGCATGGTTTTTGAAGTAATACAAACATGTACTAACCAATATGCATGTTCCCATCATGTATTGCAACACAACCTATAACTACTTATATTTAAATGTATTTGGCTTTTTGTCCTAGGTTATGTCGATGTCAGTCTTAATTGCAAGATGTGGCATGCTCCCTGTCCAATCTTCAGTGGTATCACTATAGCAGAATGGGATCTCTGGAATGTATAGTTTGGATCAAAGGTACAATTCTATTGAGTTTTGACTGATGCTGTTGTTTTTTGTTTTGATAATGTGGTCTGTACACATACAGCAGTAAAATATGCAGTGTATTAAATATGTATGCATAGGGGTTATTAGGCTACAAAAGCAATATCCAGAAAATATCATGTAGAATAGATATCTCCCATCTTTATTGCATGCTGCTAAATGTGGCTACCTTGTGTGTGGTACTTTGTTATTGTTGCCATTTAAGTTAAGATCTTTGTGCTTTGTTGCTAAGTGTGTATATGTGAGATATGTCATGGTGCCTGTTCTGGTTGGTGGGGTTGAACTCCATTGTATCCACTGCAGTCGGCAGTATGAAATTGGTGTGAGTGCAGTATATCTGTAGGTAGGGACATGTAGCTATAAATAAGATAGATGGGCATAGGCGCTGGAACCATAGGGTGAGAGGGAGGGAGCGCCCTCCCACTTTTACATCTGCAAGATCTGTAAGGACTCATGTGTGCATCACATGCTGTTCAAACACAAAAGTGTGCAGAAACAACTACCTAATTACATCCTGCTGGCAGATCATCCACGGTAAGAACTCCATTTATTTAATGCAGTAGCTGGTGCACCATTGTTTATTTAATGTTGGTGCACCATTGTTTATTTAATGCTGGTGCTCTGCTCCATTGTTTATTTAATGCTGATGTCTGTTGTTTATTTAATGGTGCTGCTCTGTTGTTTATTTAATGATGGCGTGCATTGTTTATTTAATGCTGGTGCTGCTTCGTTGTTTATTTAATGATGGTGCTCTGCTGTTTATGTAATGCTGGAGTATGTTGTTTATTTAATACTGGTGGTCCATTGTTTATTTAATGCTGGTGTGATTTATTTATTTAATGCTGGTTCTGCTCCATTGTTTATTTAATGCTGGTGTGCTTTGTTTATTTAGTGCTGGTGCTGCTCCATTGTTTATTTAATACTGGTAGCCTACCACACATCCCTGAAAACATATATATTTGAACAGCCTTACAATGAGGCATGATCTAATTAACTCTGGATGTTCTTTTAATTTGCCTTGGATTAAGGTTACATTTTACCCTCCATTTTCTTTCTTATAGATACACTCCCAGATTTACTAATCTTCCATGCAGGACTAGCTTACGCCTGCATGGAAGCAGCTGTTTAGGAGCAGGATGGTAGCGTGCCATGCATATTAATGAAGGCGTGCTGCCTGAGCTCCTAATCTTACACAGAGTGTGTAAGAGTGCAGGGGGCATATCTGAGAGCAGTTGTCAGAATATATATGCCCCTGCAATGATGAACAGCAGAAATCCCTAAAAAGAATGAGCGAGACCGCTCATAGGTGACTGCATACCCCCAGCGACATGCCCCCACGTGTATAAGAGCAATAGTAAACACAAACAATATAAAGATACCTTTTTTATGAAACAGATGAAATTTAACCATAGATGCACGGGTTTACCCATCACTTAGCTATGGTTAATGCAGCTTAAATGGCAGAAGAGGATAAAAAGGAAGATATATGCAAATGAAGCAGTATAGCAATAGTGTAGTGGGCAGAGCATTCACCTTAAGAGCAGTTATTCCCGGTTCGAGTACCACTGCAGCACTTTCCATGTCAAATCATATTATGACCAATATTTTTAGTTGAATAACCTAATAAATAACATATATTTGTGAACTAGAGTACTGCATTAAATGCAGATGTGAGATGTCAGTGTCATAATGTTGAAAGTGCACAGATAATCACATGTGCCCCATACAGTATATGTATACAGGAATCAGGGATACAAATGGAAGGTAAAATGTGTAATGAACGATAACTCCATACAGCTTTCAAATTCCCCACTTTCCAAAGAACCATTAGACATTATTGTCTAAAGTAGTGCAGTGGTAAGTGGGAGTAAGCACTAGTAAGCAAGTGTAAGCACTATTAAGCAGTAGTAAGTGGGAGCAAGCATATGTAAGCACTAGTAAGTGGGTTTAAGCCCATTCATATGGGGGTAAGCAATGCGCACACAGGTTAAGCAATATGGAAGCTAACTCTCTGTAAGCATATTTAACTGAAGGTTAGCATAGCTTAACCTTGCGCAAACCCACGCAAACCCGCTTACAAGTGCATAAATGTGCCTTAATCACCCTGTATCCAACAGCCGCTGTTCTGCCCAGCAACAAACTGAAACGCCTTGCAGGTCTTGAACCCAGGACCCTATACACTATAGTCAAAGTAGTTAACCACCAAGCCATCACAGCAGTACATAAGAATGAGGTATCACCAAACAAATCCTCACTATAGTAAAATCAAGCTGAACATGTGAAAGGAATCAGTATACAGTCATTCGTTCTATAACTTACTATATAACATAAATATGGGAATTGGAGTACAGAAGTAAGCCCAGATGTGAGGTGTAATTTTAATAGCGTGTTGAAGTCCCCTATTAAACACAAGGACCACATACAGTGTACATACACATGAATCATGGATGGCAGACATATATATATATAACATGTAATGAATAATCAATGCCAAAAAGCAAATATAATGCAAAGTAAATATTAAGTAACGCTAAGCATTGCACAGGCCAGCTTAGTAGGTGTAAGCAATGTGTAGGCCAGCTAACTCAATTTTCCCAGTGGTATATCCCTTTAAACAATGTCAACCTTAGGTAAGCAGGTTTGCCTATAGCTTTTCAAAACTGTCCAGTCATGGCAAAGTACGAGAAATCAGCCCTACTTAAACCCAACAGGTGGGAATACATCTCATAACTGGTTGTAGCTTCTCCTTGCAGGCACCATGTCAGAAATGGGAGAGGGAGTGTGCTTTTGGGTGCAGCGCTGGGGCATCCACGAGTCTAGAGTCATGGCAGGACTCCTTGTCAAAGACCATGAGCAGAGACTGCTGCAGGGCCAGTACCAGGGATCCCAATATAAGGCGAAAGCCTGGGACCATCTAGCACGTGACCTCACCAGTGCCACTGGCATACCCCAAACTGGTGAGCAGGTTAGGCATTACTATGCTGACCTGAAGTGGCAAAAAGAGGATCTCTTGTATCAGTGTATCCAAGAGGGTAGGATGGCAGGGGTTGTCCCAGCTGTGTGTATCACTCCACTACCGGTTTAATAATTTCCAGCTCATGTATATAATGGATAGGTATGGCTAAATATTCCTCTTATGTCCTTCACAGTGGAAAGTGAGTGGACCGCAAACCAGGAGGCCCATGGATGTCGCCTGGAGAGGTTGCGACGCAAGGCAGGAAAGTAATACTGTTGCATGTACTGTCATAGGAAATAAATCTAAAAGTATTACTAAGTTAATTGCCAGTATAAAACCTGTATTGTTTAAGGCAAGTATTGCATGCACCGGAGAAAATGGCAGGAAGAGTCTCATATAGTTTGTATGTAAATAAAAGCATTACAGCCTGACACTAAAGGTCTAACTGCTGGACTGCATATGTATACTCTGGTATCATATGGTAATGTAGATTTGCAATCACTTAATAGTACTGTTGTATTAAGCACTGTTACCCACACTGTGCAACATAAATAGAATGTGTAAGAATGTCTGTATATGACTGGTGTAATCCCCAGAGGTCATTTATTACAACTGAGAGAGACATAGACAGAAAACAGTGAAAAAACAGACAACAAAATCCAAATAGCACACGCAACTGAGAAGTGAACTGTTGTATTTTTAGCACACACAGCCATGGTTCGAATCATGGGAGTGGTAGTAGTCTGCATACAGAATCATACCCCTTAACTGTACAGATATGTCCAGAATGTCCAATAAATTGGCCGATATCGGCTGCCTGTCAGTCTGTGTCCCTGGGAAATCAGTGGGATGATCCCAGATGTTTAGGCAGCAAAGAGGAAATAGAAATGATTGTCATACATTTATAAAAACAACCCTGTCACACTAGCAACTACGCAAAATGTTATGAGAGTAATAAGCCACTTATGTCCCATCTACACCCCATGTTGTCAAGCTGTGACCAGACTGTGTACAGTAACAGAGTGAGATGTATGTGCATAATACTAATGTGAAAGCTGGCGCTCTGTGTGGCAACATTCAGGTAGTGCTAACAAACATTGCTCCCACAGGTACATCAGATACGAACACTGTGCCGAGAAATAAAAGCTTGATACCCTGTACTGGTACTGTTTACTCTGGCATTGTATTGCACTGTGAGTGTTGCAGTTGCTCTGAATAATAAGGTATCACTGATCACTGTCACCCACACTGTGCTACATAATATAACTGTCTAGGAAATCCTGTATAAGAGTGTTGTAAGTCACTAAAGATTGAAGAGGGCAATAGTCTACATATGTCCCATTTCACCTGCATGTGGTCAAGACATGGCCAGAGTCTGTGCAAAAAGAGATGGACAGGTATGTGCATAACATCAACCTGGAATCTGGGAGTATGTGTAGAAACAGTTAGTGTTAAACAATTCCTCCACAGGTATACCAGGTAAGAAGTCTATACTGCAGGTAAAACCAGTCCATGTATATAGTTGTCAACAGTCATATCACTGTCTAAACAAAGGCAATAGGGTAGTGTAGTAATACTTGTAAGGTACAGATAACAGCACTGACTAGGAAAGTAATGCGAACTACAGGAATATACTAGTTGTTGATTGACATCTTTCCCCCCTCCACCATATCTCCAACAATACCCACCTCAACTGGTATGTGATGATTCCACTGTAATATTGGGACATATGTCCTTTTGTTTGATAATTATATAAATCTGTTTCTATGCATGTGCTATGTTGAAATACTCCAACATTTGTGGCATAGTGTAATCAATGTACCTGCATGCTGTTATTACCACTGTGGTCCCATATATGCATGTGTTCTGTTTGCTATGCAACTGTTCCATAACTGGTATCTGGGTTAATGTGAATATCTGTGCATGCTGTTATACCTAATCCTGGAATGTGTTGACTATTACTAACCCACATATGTTGATAAACCATAAACACCATAGCACGTATTGGAAAGTGGGCCCCAGCGGACCGACCTCTCCCACCTCAGCTGGCCATGGCACTAGGCACCAGCACATCTGGGGCCCAACCCGGGACCTCCTCGTACATTGGTCAAGCACCACCTTCGGGTGGAACCATGTCAGGAGATGGGGCTCACTCCCCAATGGGAGCGGGCACGGCAAGGTATCTGTCACCCATCGCCAGGTCCATGTCGTGGTGTGTAGCGAGCTCTACAGGGAGGTTGGAGATCTGTTATACCAGGTTGAGTGCCTCGGGTCATGACAAGAGGTTGGCCTGGCTCTCCATCTCAACCCCCAGCACAGCCACCTTTGGGGCTGTGAAGGTGCAGTGGTGACTATCCATGAGTGGTGACCTCAGTCCCACTGTTTCCACTAGGGGGCTCATGGGCTTCCAATTTCCCAACACCCCTCCCCATCAAAGTATTTACCCCCCACATGTGTCATATGCCACCCCTGTATGCATCTTGTTTGTCTTGTCTGTTAACCTACCCAACCTACCACCTCAAATATACCTACAATCTGTCCACAACATCCCACTTTCACCTGAAAAAAAGGGCAATCTGTTCCAAAAAATATATATATTGCCCCCATACATAGCTGTCCATTTCACGTGTCCACTGGACACATGTAATCTGGTCTAATTGGCATCACAACATATTATTATTGCCCTCACCCCTCTCTCAGGGGTTTGAGTGTCCAAATCTACTTTCAAATTCAATGTATATGCACAGCTGTTGCTGTAGAAGAAATGGGCAGCTATGGACCTTCCCTACACCTTCCTGCAGATCCCTAGCTATTTTCCCTACTGTCTTTTCCTCTTTGTGCCCCCCTTTTTCACCACTTTCCTATCAACACTTTTTTCTTTTCCTTTAAAGAAATGAGTGCAGGGATAAGTGGCATATCATGCAGTACAGTCTGGCTACCATAGGGAATGTACAATGTGGAAGAAATCAACATTCCTAAGATATATATACACAGACACATATATGCTGATACAGTAAGTAATGCAGATGTATAGTCCAGCAGCCTCTAACTGCACTCTGTACACAATCCCTAGGAGGTAAAGACCTCAGATGACACAATGGGATGTATCTGTTACATAACAAGGCATAACTGACACCATCACAAACACTCTGACAAACAGAACAGTCTGTACAGCAGGAAGCAGTTGGCCTGCATTTACCTAAGGTGATTTGTATGGTAATGTACATCCAGATACCTTAAGGCAGCTTACCCCTGATACCTCCACATGTTGTAATAGCCTAGGTTAGTTATGGTGCACCCCCCCCATCAACTGAATAATACAGGGCTATATACCACTCTTACATACACTGGCCTCTGGAGTGCATAAGGGCACACATGTATTGTGGAGATGAAGCCCACACTAATATGGATCCAACCCCACAATATGTGTGGGGGCCACAACAGCAGTGGACTGATGGCAGGAATGGCAGCATGACATACTCACAGCCCACTACATAACAACCACTGACAGCATGTCATATGTACAAAGCCTGGTATGTAGGTGGAGGACAGAGGCTGGAACACAGGCCCATATGTGAAATACTGTTGTCATATACTAAGCAAGTCACTGGTGTCACAGGATAGTCTGCAGCATACCATTAGTCAGGAATATGAAGTTAGAAACAGACATGGATGTAGCCACGTACTAATAGCACTCAACCCACACACACTGCCAGTGATATATCTGACACAAGGCCTGTGTGGTGGACAGACAAAACATAATATATACACCTCTGGCCATCAAGTGGATAGGCCCACAGTTGAGAGCTATGCAGACAGACTGCATTCCAAGTTAAACTAGAATGTAAACACAAACCCTGTAACACTGTTACTAAACAATGCATACAACAACATTACTCACACTCTGTCTGTAGTTCTGGAAGCCCCTGCAAATATGTAGCTGGTCCGAGTGTACAGGTTCTCTTGTAAGAGGTATTGCTACCTGCTGTCTGTAACACTGCTGCCCACAGACAGGAAGGATGTCCACCACACAGGAAAGGTAAAGGGGCCATGCCCACATGATGTAGGGATTTATAGTAGTTGGTTGCCTTGACAGTGGTAACTGGAAGTACTACACAACATGCTGCATGCAGGTAGCAAGGGGAGGACACTGACTGGTGCAGAGGACATCACCTGATCATGTGCATCACCTACAAAATCCATACTGCAATCTATTCAAAGCAGCTCAATCCATTTACTGGAGAGAGACCGAGAGAGATTGAAAGGCAAAAACCTATAAAAAAATCCTGCAAAATATTCAGAAGAGACATCATTCCCACAACAGGTATGTGAAGTATATATGCATGTAAATTACTGTAGTACTCGGTCCATAATAATGGGATAGATGATGTGGAATGATTTGTTTGTGCCACCAGGTGTTGTTGTTGTAATGATGCTCAGCTGAACAACTGCTAAGGGCAATAGAGTCTGTCCCTGTGGGTAGTGGGCCATACCCATCAACCATGCAGAGCAGCACTGACTGATAATATGCAAGCCATCATAGTGTATGTTGTGTAATGGGAAGCATGTATATTACTGTGGCCAATAGCTGGTGGTGAAAGTAATGCCATAATGATGGACACATGGGTTCCACAGCCCATGTCTTGCAGGATACTCAGGTTAATCTGTACTGTAGCATGCAGGAATGCCATAGGTGTGTAATAGGGTACCTGCAACCTGGCCCTACATATACCCCCCTAATGTCAACATATACCGCCCTAATGTCAGGCTGTGTCTGTATGTGGCACCTGTCTGTGTTGTAGCAAGGCAGAACAGTGCAGCTGTGCAGGAAGGTGTTGTGAGATTGTGGACCCGATGTCTGAATGTACACCATATATAGGTATGCATATGTGTAAATATATATATATATATATATATATATATATATATATATATATATATATATATATATATATATATATATATATATATAAAATACCCATGTGTAGACATATAAATAAACACATATATACAACAGCATATATATCTACACATATAAAGCTATATACCTATATGCACGTCTACATATATACAAACACACACACAAACATATATGTATGTAAATACATGTCCCCTATATTACCACCATAGTGCTGCATGCTATGTATGAGGGAACAGCAAACATAGCAATACACACAGATATCTACAGCTTTCAGTGTGTGCAACATGATGGGCATATCACATGACGACCTCTTGTTGGGACCACATTGCCCTAGTCTGTGAAGTATGGAATGGAAATATGGGTAAGTATGGCAGTATAGTTGTGGTGGTGGTCAGGGTTGGTAAATATAGAAGACAGCCTACAGGGGTGGTATGTGACACATGTTGTGAGTAAACACCCTGGATGGTGTGTGTAATCTGTGATGTGTAAACCGCATGGGCCCCAATATGGACACAATAGGAACAAGCCTCCCACTCACTGCTACTCACAACAGTAGTCCATGTCCCGAAGTTGCCTGGCCTGGAGGCTGAACAAGAGGAGCATGCTGTTTCTGTGAATGTGTACTGGGTGCCTCAAGGTGATGTAGCACATCCCACATGTGTCTGTGGAGCCCGTTATGGAACAGACCCTGGACCTGACCTCGGGGGACAAGATCATATCTGTGTGTGCCCCCGTGGGGGGCAACATCCCCTGAGTTGGTTCCACCTGAAGGTATTGCTAGACCAGTAGAATTAGAGGCCCCAGGGTGGGTCACACATGTGATTTGGCCTGGTAACATGGGCCAGATGAGGTGGGCGAGGTGGTTCTGCTTGTCAATAGTACATATAGATGCTATTGTGTCACTGTTAATAAACATCTGTCTGTAGTAATAGTCTACACAATCCTGGAGCATGTCCAAAAGCATGCATAGATAACCCCAATAAAACAGAATGTCAGATGTGCAGCAGCCACATAGCAAGCATACCACAGGCATATATGGAACCATAGTGGCCCTGACAATGGCACACAGGTGAATAGTCTGTAACAGGCCAGCAATGATAGTGTCCACATAGGGAACATGGCTACAAACACATTGCACAGAGTGTGGTACAATACAATATCTGCCACACTGGTAGGTATGCTGTAGCCATACCTATTGTGTTGTGTGTACAGTTTGTGTCTCTGATATGGTGGGGGGTGACAGTGATGTGTATTAAGAACTGTGGTAACCTTGCTGCATGATTTCCTCACACTTATATCCATTTTTATGTCTTTCAGGCAAGATGTCCCTTGGAAGGCTTCTGGGGTACTCAGCAGCTGAGAACAACATTGTGGTGAACCACCTCATACAGCACTACCCTGTCTTGTTTGACTGGGCCGCCTATGATCAGCAGGAGCGGTCTGCCCTGTAGAACAACCTAGTCCACAAGGTCAATGATGTCGGACTTCACAACCGCAGTTATGATCAGGTCCGACATCATTGTTCTGACCTGCTTTGCAATGCCCGTCATCATACTGCTGCAATCCAGGAGCATCACCTTGCCACAGGGGTGGAGCCATGCCATCCATCCCCCTGACACGTGTGGAGGAGCTCCTAGTCAACCTCGTGGCACCTACCCATCTGCATAGCCACTAATCGCCAGACACCTTTGTGGAGGAGGGTGCTACCCACACACTGGCCGAGGACCGTACAGGTAAGGCCACAGGGCATATCAGTAGACCACTGTTGTGTATACATCTTCATCTGTACAGGTAGATCATGCATATCTGACATGTCATAGATATAGTTTGTTGCTGCATAGTGTGTACATGGGTGCAGTGGTATCCAGGGGAAGGGGCATCACCTAGTGACACAGCATATGCATCACGCAAATGTATACTGTTGCTAGCATGGATTGACTATAGCTGCACTGCATGCTGTTGTGTACCATATGTTATGCATGTTGACAGATGGGTAATAGGAGGACTGTGTGTACTATCATTGTGCAACCTCACCTGTATGTGTGTGTGTGTGCGCCCTGGTGGGTAGTTTGTTTGTAGGGTCACTCTGGTGAAGTGGAGGGAGGTTGATGCATGTAGGATGCATGTGTGCATGTGTGTTTGTGTGGCTGGAAATGTATGCACATGTGTGATTGTGTGGTTGTTCATACAGCAGTACCTCCCTTTAGAATCATGCAGTACATGGACATGGACTGCCACATTACACACCAGGAATACTTGTCATGTATGTAATCACAGGACAGCTGATAGTATAATAAGGTCTTTAGCATGGAACAGGCATTGAGAGGGAAGGTAGACACCAGGTATTCCCTTAATATCGCATTCAGCAGAGAAGTGACAGACAACCCACGTAAGCAGCACTACAGATGCATCGGAGAATTACTAGTCAACACCAGAGAGTGTATCGTTATATTACAGTTGTCACATGATAGGCTGATTGAGCAGTATATCTGGCATGTACTGAGCAATAGATACACATGGCAGTCCAGTGCACGACATTATGGAGTGAACATAGTAGCCCACACATATGGGGGCCATGCTCAAGATGTCCGAACATACACAGGGTGAACACTGAATGACAGCAGTGAGGCCATATAAAACCACTACACACAGATCAGGCAGGTAATGTAGCAACAGGTCTTGTGTTGTTATCACTTGTCTAGGCATTTAGAGGACTGATATGTTAATGATTGATTTCAATGAGTGTATGTTACCAAGTGTGATGCAGGATGGGGAACGCATGGAAATATATGTGGGACTGTCTGTAAAGTCACGGACATATGATGGTGTGTGTGTGTGTGTGTGTGTGTGTGTGTGTGTGTGTGTGTGTGTGTGTGTGTGTGTGTGTGTGTGTGTGTGTGTGTGTGTGTGTGTGTGTGTGTGTGTGTGTGTGTGTGTGTGTGTACTGTTATGCAATGCTGTACAGGTCTTAAATTGAATTTTTTGTTTGACCCCGCAGGTGGTGAGGTGGGTCAGAGTCTCTCCTAAATGCAGTCTGATGTTGGTATTCATCCAGACACCGAAAATGATGATAGTACTGTTGAGGCACAGGTGGGGTTGTCAGAGGCTGAAACAGCACCATCATTTGACATCCCCCTTTTAGCCACCCCATCCACACACACAGGTTCAGTGCCTATACATACCCCATCACCAGTGGCCATAGCGGAGGGACAGCTGGTGGTTGGTGGCAGTGAATAGGAAAGTGTGGTAACCATGCCTACTGTTTCTGGTCACAGCAGGCATAGACAGATGTCCAGCAGGGCACAACATAGGCAGATGTCCCAAGGTGCTCATGATAGGGCTGCTGGTCATCATGCCCCTGGCAGGCACGACACAGCTGGTACCAGCAGGCAACTGTTTCAGGCTGTCATGGCAGCGCAGGCACATATGGAATGTTACACCAGACAGGGCATGAGGCTGCAGAGGGCTGCTCTAACATCTGCAAGTGACAACTTTAGTGAATTGGCTGATGCCATCCATGCATTAACTGAGCTCATGGATAGACGGTTTGATGAGATGATGGCCATCATTGTCCGTGGTCTGTCTGTGTTTGAACATGTGGTGGGAATGCTGCGACAGCCGCGTGGATGTAGGCCAGCAACACCAACAACTGGCAGTCAATGTGGACATGCTAGGACACCTAGGGGCTCCCAAAGTGGCAGTACCAGCCCCGGCACTGTGGGTGGGGCACTGTTCACACCACACCACAGCAGACCATGAGCACGTGGTCCTGGCCAGTCCCAGGAGGGACCTGGTTCCAGAGGACATTTGTCATCATCAGGTGGGAGTAGCACATCAAGGCCTGTACCTGGACATGCACATGGAACCCCTGACAGGCACAGTCCACATGTCCATGGCCAGAGGCAGTAAACTGTGCACCCTGCCAGGTATGGTCTGCAGATGTCCATAAACACCTGTGTAGGGCATTCACATGGCAAAACTGTGTTCATGCATACTCACGCACTATACAAAGACACATAGGGCAACCCCATACCTACACACACCACATCGCCACTCCCAGTTCACCTCATTACACCCCTCACCCACATAGATGGTGTCAAATGTATGGCCCACCCACGGCCTCTGTCAAGCCAACAACACACCCTGTGCATATGATTATACCTGTGCCCCATCCCTGTCATCCATACCATTGATGCAGGAACAAGCTAATATGGTTCTGATGCACACAGTGACTGTACTACAGTGTACCACAGTACTGCAGTGTAACATGTTGTAAGGAGTAAAGTGTAATGCATATATGTCAGGTAGTGTAGCCGTCCAGCAATGATGCATTATAGCTGTTACTAACACTGGTTGATTGTGGTCTCTATAATGTTATCCATTTGTGTTGTAGGTGTACATGTGTCAGCATGAGGATGGTCTGCAGTCTTATTCCATAATGGGGTATGGCGCTCTGGTGACACCATGGCTGTGAGATATCTGGGGTACAGTTGAACACATATCACAGGTTTGTATAACAGTTATCATCTGTGCCACATGGACATGTTACCCACTGGGAAGTGTATAATCTGCAGCCTGATGTAGACCCATCCACATACATGCACACTCATACTTGGCAACACTGAGACTAGACACCTACCTAGGTATGTAGTGATACTGAAGTGTGTTGCTTTCAATGCGCACACCACACAGCGTTTAGGGTGAGGCGTGGTCAAGGTTACATGTTACATGCAGAACATCCCCAGACATGTACAGTATGCTAATGGGAGAAGTAATGGGTGTATATGGATGATACATAGTGTGACATACCTTCATATACACATTAGCAGACACATAACAGGCAGACACACATCTGAGAGACTTGGGCCTATCACTGCTAACTTGACCATCTGCCCAATGTGTTACAGGTAGGCTGCACACAACATATGCATAACTGTACTGGATTGTGGTATTAGTTACCTGTGTGGTTGATGGTGACAGTGGTAACCATAACGTGGTATGTGGAAAATATACCAGGTGTACCTTGATGTAATGACAGTGTACACAGCACCCACATCCCCCACTGGATATTGTACTCCCTGAAACCCCTGATGACACTCTGACATACCCTCCATCACACATTGGCCACGACTGCGAAACAACCCATTGTATATCCCAACAGTGGTACTAAAGGGATATGCATCTAATGCACATGCCACATGCATAGTAGGGTGGTATACTACTGTGTGGAAATGGGTATTATAATAGGAGTATGTGGTCTTGGAATGCTGTACCTTACAGATATACGGACATGCATACATACACACACTTGCCAGAGCACAATGGATATCCCATGCCTATCAACCCATTTGTACAACACTGTTGTGCTGGTACTGCAAGGCTGATGTAGCCATTATGGAGAGGAGCTTAACAGGGTACATGTAATATCCCATACAGCAGCAGCCACAATTGACTATGGTAATGCGTGTTGCGGTGGTTGTGAAGCCCTCATGGAATTCCCAAGTACAGGTGTGCTAACACACAAACACTGTTATATTCAGACATGCACACATACACATGTGTTAGTAGTAGGGGTGCATCGCTGCAGGTGGTCATAGCTGTGTACCTAGCTATTGTCCAATGAGAGATGGGCTGTGTAGGGGACTTGTGTACAGTGGTATCCTGCCACCTGCCATGTAGCAGCAGGCAATCTGTCGACAAACACTGCTGTGGTGACCCTCAGGGTGAGAGTGTCAAGCATCAGCCAATCCTCCAGGTGCCTCCTGCACAGGGCCACTGTGGTGATCAAGTTGACAAGTATTCAACATCCATTACAACACATGATTAGTGTCTGTGATGGAGACCTCTACCCAAGCATGTTCTGTTGACTGTGGTAGTGTAGTGGAGGTACCCGTGGCATGTGGTGTGTACAGGGTGTTATCTCCTATATGCGCCAGTTCTTATACATCTGGGCAGACATGTCAGTGTCAATTAAGCTTAGGTTGCCTGTACATATCCCAGCTGGATACCTGCCATCTGCACATCTGTACAGGGACTGACAGTCATCAGCTTGTCAAGTAGCTATGCAGGAGGATGAATGTGTTGACAGATAGACATTTGACAACAATATATATGCCATAACTACATGTCAAAAGCCCCCATTAGCATGTGCTGTACAGACGGTAGTCTACAGTCACAGTCTACATTTCAGATCATTACCCAGTAGGGGTTATATACTGTTATACAGCTCGCACACCAGGGATACAACAGGGAGATCTGAGAGTCCAGCTATGCCTGCAGGTGTGCTGCTGTCAGTACAACATTTAGCACTCTACTCTTGCCTGATAAGCACTGTCAACAGTAGTAATGTCATGATACACTACATGACAGTATGACAGCACATACCCTGGGCTACTATCCCTGTATGTAACACATTCACATGGATAATAATGCTGTACAGGCTTCATATACATCTGTGTCACACACATGACACTCACAACCCTTGCTACTGTAATGACAGCACATAGGCGCATGTATTGTACATGGCGTTACATACACTTATTACAGATGTCATTATCCTGCTATGTTATCAGACTGGGTGGTGTGAACTGGTTACCAGGGCTAAACCTTGCTTAGCAGGTATCAACATTGCTGCAATATAACAGCTAAGCTGATTAGTGCACTGGTAAGCAAAGCCTACAATGTGTAAGCGCTCATATGTTTACTCATAGCTTACCACCGCTTAGCTTCACACAAATCCATGCAAACCCACTTAAATCTAATCAAAACTGCCTTAAACACTCTGTATCTGACAGCCCTTGTTCTTTCCAGCAACAAAATGAACAGTAATTATAGGTCTTGAACCCATGACCCTGTACACTATAGTCACAACACTTAACTTTGGCACCATGACCACTGTGAAGATAGCTGTTGCTTTTCCAATATATCTGTCAACACACATATTGATTAGTATTGAACAATTGCCTTTACTTCAACAATTGTGTAGTACTTGTTATTAATATGACTGTTGCATCACATATGTCATTTTATCATAATGTACACATAGCAGATACATACGGTGATATACATCTGGGAGGGTATACACAACCGTGAGGTTTACACATGACAGGAATATGGATATATACATATAATAGGTTGATATATCTCTATGTGTACACACATGTATATTCATACAAATGTCTGTATACACATCTGTATAGTGCAACATATATATGGCCACGTGTACATCTCTTCATATGTACATACATATATATATATATATATATATATATATATATATATATATATATATAGATAGATAGATAGATAAATATATGTATATATAGATATATGCATATATAGCTATATATGTATGCACATCCTATGTGTACAGATATGCTTATTTATGTAACTATATATGTAGATATCTATAACTTTATGTTCATACATATATTTTACAATATACCTAGTACTGTCAATATATATATGTAGATATCCATAAGTATATGTGCATATGTATCACTATCTGTCCTGAAAAAAACAAACAAAAAAAAATTCTCTTTTCCTGCCTTTGCTGAACTAGATTAGTCGAGATTTCAGGTTTTGCTGAATTCCGGACTGTGGTATAGTTTCCTGTGTTGCCCATATCCTTACTTGGATAGGAGGAAGCTTCTCTGTTCACCAGTGAGAGTGAGGAACTTTGAGCAGCCTATCTGTCCCTGGAGGAGTAGTCTCAGCCCTGAAACTAGTAGCTTATTGGCCGTTTTGGGTCAATTCCTATCTCTTTCACTTTCCTTGCTTTAAAACCTGCATTTGCATTGTTTTGCACCAGTATACAACTCTGCACAGCTCCTCGTGGTGTCCTGCAGAGTGGCACAGGCAACAGAGAGACCCAAGAGAGACTTTTCCAGATTTAAGTATTTCTTTCTCTGTTTTCATGCTCCAACTGCCTTTTCCCGCCTAAAAAGTGAATTTCTAACTGATCTGTGCTTTAAAAAATTTAAATTGCAGTTGCCTTCTGCTTTTTACAGTTTTTTCTCTTGTTTTATATCAATTTAAGTCGTTTTTGTATTGTATAACTGTTGTATGCTACACATTAAAGTGCGCTAGCCTGTTTATAGCATTTACAGTGTTTTCTGTGTTTTTCTGCTGTTTCCTGAAAAAACAAAACAAAAAAATAAAAAAATAAAAATATTCTATTTTCCCACCTTTGCTGAAATAGATTAGTCCAGATTTCAGGTTTTGCTGAATTCCGGACTGTGGTATAGTTTTCTGTGTTGCCCATATCCTTACTTGGATAGGAGGAAGCTTCTCTGTTCACCAGTGAGAGTGGGGAGCTTTGAGCAGTCTATCAGTCCCTGGAGGAGTGGTCTCAGCCCTTAAACTAGTAGCTTATTGGCTGTTTTGGGTCAATTCCTATCTCTTTCAGTTTCCCTGCTTTAAAACCTGCATTTGCGTGGTTTTGCACAATTTTGCACATAGCGCAGCATTGGGCAGCGCCGCTTAAATGGGTTTAAACTATTCCCAGCTCCACAAAGTCTGTTCTTCACTTTTTCCCTTAGAACTGTTCTAAATCTCAAAGTAAGCACTCTATTTTCATTCTAAAGCCCTGCAGTTGCTCATATAAGTAATCTTATAAGTAAGCACTAATAAACTAAAGCACTACACCCTCTTATACTCCCTTTAAGTACTTGGCTCCCTATTGGTCCTTTTTGATCAGTCAAAAAATAGTTCCTTATACTATTCTGGCATGCCCAAAAGTCAGTTTCGGGTTTACTCTCCAGTCCAGCTGGTGAATCTGGGAATCTTGAGGCAATGTTACAACTGCCTTATGTACACAGACCACCCTCTCCTCCTCCCAACAAGCTCAAATATATGTGAGAGATGCAACTATATAGCCAAACTGGAGTCTGAGCTCTCTCAACCCAGTACTGGCACAGTCAGTTAGGAGGAGAAGGTACCACACACACCACAAATCCAGTCTCACACAGACCTATAACAACAGCAAACCAAACACATAAACACACAAAAACATACCCGGATGCTGTAAATAAAAGTCTGCCCAAACAGCAGAGACCTCCAAAGCAGACTTCTAAGCAACCGCTACCCCACAACAATACCCACGTATCACATAGTTCACAAAATCAGTGTGCCACACAGTCACAGCCCTTAAGGCTAAACAACACACCTAATACACTTGTTATAGGTGACTATTGTCAGACACACTGATGTCCCACTCACCAGGCTGAAAAAGGTGAAGGTCACTGTAAGCTGCCTGTCGGGTGCCAGGATCCGCCACATAACAAAAGCACTCAGGTCACTCCAAAGCAAGTACAAATATGACTCCGTAATTGTCCATGCTGGTGTGAATGACCTGAGATGTACCTCCCTGGACTACATGAAAACAGACATAGAGGAGCTCTCTGATCATGTAGCCCAGGCCGGTATGACCCTGACCTTGAGTAGCATCTTACCCTCACCAAGAATGATGCCACAGTATAAAGACAAAATGATCAATTTTAACAATTGGCTAAAGTATTGGTGTCATTCAAAGGGGATCCAGTGTCTGTCAGCCTGGGGTGACATGCTCGACAAGCCACGTTGCTTTGCTAGGGACGGCTTGCACCTGTCACCCCTGGGCTTTCGAATACTGGCTAAGGCTCTTGCCACCCCCATAGTGCCTTTTTTAGGCAAGGCTCAAAATACAAACCCACATCCATAGACAACACATGGAAAAAGAAACTAAGGGTAATGCTGCTCAACACCAGAAGTCTAAACCTCAAGATGCACGCACTCGAGGCTCTCCTCAGTTTGGAGAATATCGATATCTGTGCAGTAACAGAAACCTGGTTCAAGGCTCCCGAGAGCAGCCCAGCACTACCAGGTTATACCTCATACCATGCTTTTCAGCCCCAAGACTCTGACCGAACCACAAAAGGAGGGGGAGTATCTGTATTCATCAAAGATACCCACACCTCCAGGTTAGTGGCACTGCACAAAGCATCGGAGACCATCCATGTACAACTAACAGTGGGCAAAACTGCCTTTCAGTTTGTAGTCTGCTACAGACCACCCTCCCAAAGTCAGGAACCCCACTCAGCTTTCCTGAGAACACTGGAGAATATGAAGGTCTCTCCAAACACCATCATATTGGGTGACTTCAACTACCCAAACATAGACTTGCAGCACTACTCAAGCCCCAACACCCTCGCCCAACGGTTCCTAGAATTTATAAACTCAAATGCTATGGAACAACTGGTCACCACTCCCATAAGTGGGGAAACATATTGGACCTGATCATCACCAACATGGGGACTCTATGTTCCATACCAGAGGTATACCCCTCATTGGTAAGATCTGACCATAAATTAATCTCACTAGACATCCATATCCCGTCCCCACCCCCAGTCAAGGAAACCACGGTGAAGAACTTCTCAAAAGCAAACTTCACACTTCTCAAAACCGAAGGGGAATCCTTCAAAGCCCCCGGGCCAGTGGAAAATACGGCCCAAACCGCAGAATTCTTTACAAAAGCATTCTATGGACACCTACAGGAATGCATGGATCGTGCTATCCAAAATAAAACCAAGACTCACTCCTCCAAAGGCAGGAGACCTGTCTGGTGGACCCCAGCCATAAATAAGCTATACAACAGAAAGAGGAAGCTACTATATGATAGAGCAAAATCCCAAAAAGGGAAGGCATCTCTGATCAGTACTAGCAAGAAACTGGATCCCTCATAAAATCATCTAAGGCCAGCTTCAAAAGAAAAATTGCACAAGACGCTAAAGATAATCACAAGGCCTTCTTTAGTTATGTCAGGAACCTGGGTGGCAACTCCTAGATATGCTCTGAGTTAGTGCAAAATGACAAAAAATACACTGAACCCACAGACATTGCCAATATCCTGGCAGACAGGTTCAGTGCAAACCTCTCCCCCCTTCCCCCACAAAAGAGCAAATGTCTATCTCAACAGAGTGTAGCCTCCCTGACATCACAGATGCACAGGTGAGAGCTGCCCTCTCCAAAGCAAAAAACACAGCATCAATGGGACCGGATGGTGTCCCGGGCTACGTCTTACACGAGCTCCAAGAAGAACTGAGCCCACACATAAAGTCACTGTTCAACCTCAGCCTTACTACAGGATATGTACCCAAGGAATGGCGTACAGCAACAGTGGTCCCATAACGGACCATGGAAACTATCGCCCTATAAGCCTGACTAGCCTGGTCTGCAAAGCTATGGAGCGTATCATCATGGAACTCATAAACAAAGACATTGGGAACCTCCAAACACTGGATCCTACCCAATTCAGCTTTGTTAAGGGCAGATCTTGCCTCTTGAACCTGGTCAACTTCTTTGAAACAGTCACCAAGGACATAGATGAAGGGACGGTAGTCCACCTGGACCTCGCAAAAGCCTTCGACACAATACCCCACTCAGGCATCATAAATAAGCTCACCAGCTTAAATATCAACCCTATGTCACAAGATGGGTTGCAAACTGGCTCAGGGATAGAACCCACATGGTCAGAATTGCAGGTGCCATGTCAGACTCTAAACCAGTTACAAGTGGCATCCCACAAGGCTCAGTCCTGTGACCTCTCTTGTTCGGTATATATTTCTCTGAGTTACAGGCTAACACAGGAGGACTATGGCTGACCAAGTTCGCAGATAACTGCAAACTGGGTGCCATAATCGACTCACCGACTGACACAAGCATCCTCCAAAAGGGTCTCACAGAGAATGATAACTGGTGCCAGAGCTATGGCCTAAAGCTAAATGCGAAAAAGTGCATAGTCATCCCCTTTGGGAAAAACAAAGTGCCCACAAATTACCACATAGATAGCAATCTCTCCTTTGACAATCACGTTGCCAAAGTGGTTAGAAAGACCTTCTATATAGCCCACCTTATCACGAAAGGGTTCACATCTAGATCAAGAGAGGTCATTGTGCCCCTCTACTCATTACTCATCAGGCCCATAATTGAATACAATGCCCCATTTGGGATGTACCTTACTCGACACCTGCAGCAACTGGAAAGACCCCAAAAGTACCTCACCAAGAGGATCAAGGGACTAAACAGATGCCCTACGCAGTTAGGCTAAAGAAACTCCAGCTCTACTCAGTTGCTTACCGCCTACTCAGAGGCGATCTGTGCCTGACATATAAAGCCATGTCCAAACCAGAATTAATGGACATGCTCCACCTCAGGAAATCTAAATCCCTTAGAGCCACATGCTCCAGGGACTTAAACCTCAGCACAGAAATAAATAGGACATGCTGGAGGGACAGATTCATATCCCAGAGGCTCCCCTCACTCTGGAACAAAATCCCAATCCATGTTAGGCAGAGCCCCTCAATGACTCTCTTCAAGAGAAATCTTGACGAGTGGATGGGAGATCATGGGTTTACCCCTGGGATATCTTCTGTGTCCCTACTAGACAGAGGCACAGTAAACTAACCTTAAAAGGGCTATCTTCTGTGACTTACTATACAGGGGCACAGTCAACTAATCTAAAAGGGTGGCGAAAGCCAAACACACTCTGGCTAGGCTTATAAATGCCCTAGGGCAGATAGCCTAGTATCAACCTATGAAACTATGAACCTATGTGTAGACATATATTGCTGTGTATATGTATATATCTGATTGTTTATATATATATATATATATATATATATATATATATATATATATATATATGTGTACATATACATATCCATCTATGTATGTCGATATGTATATGTGTATATATCTATATAGATATATGGGTAATTTTATATCCATATATGTCCACCATATCTCCTGAACATGGAGTGGAGCCCTACCTCAGCCTCAGTAGTCCCAACCTGTTAGTGCAAGGGGCTGTCAGGTATGTATTGAAGGTATATATGTAGACTATTTCTACTGTAATAGGGGTTCTTCACAGACATGTTGTGTGTGGGAGGTCACATCTGCTTTTAACATTTGTACCATTAGCTACTGACAGGCATCCTAAGGACATAATTGTACAGTACCTCTACTAGCACAGTAATGATCCTGTGAACTACAGCAGAGATATGGCCAAAAAATATGGACAGTCTGACACACTCTGGTCAGTCCAGAGGTATACACATAACCCTTTAGAGCAAAACATGTGGACCAAGCCTGACAATGTGGGTGTTAACAGCCATGCAGATGGGTATATCACGTAAATACTGGTATGCATTTGCCCCCATAGGTTATGCATTCACTCACCCCTGTCTGTCCTGACATGATAACCACTGGTACAGAGGTGCCATGGTCACATACTGCCCACTACTTAGTGACATACATCTGTACAGCATCCCACTGCTTTGTCTGACATACATGACTATTATTGTGGCCTGGCAGCAGTACATCTGGCAAGTATCTGGACATAACATCACACTGGGTAAGTACACTAAGCTGCTAGGCATGTAACAAAGCACTGTGCAGGCTACAGGTAGACTGCCGCAACACTGGCCTACATTTCTTATGGTGGAATACACATGTACCTGCATATATAGCAAGCTCTACAGGCATGTCACAGGACAGAGTAATAGTCACCTGTGTGAAAGTGCATAACCACAACCAATGTGAACACAGCCACATATGGTAAGCTAGCGTGATATTACAGTATATGGACTATCTGATCAACACCATCCTCATATGTGCCACTCACGCACTAACCCTACATATACTGGGCCACTACACAGTATGGTCAGATGCCTGTCTGTGGTATGGGACATGTGTGTGTTTGGCCCTACAAACCTGTAAGCCAATAGGGTAACATACAGTGGAGCAGTTTGTAACATCAGATAGAGCAGGACCAAGAACTATGACATCTACCACAGTCTGTACATAGGCCAAGGTACATATTCACAATACACACACTGGCGACAATCATCATACATACCTCAGTACTGTACACACAACCACAGAATGCTCAGGTTATGTCCTCAAATATAACCCCTACTTTACATAACATATGTAGCAGTCTGATATCTCACTGGCTTGTTATCAGATATGATGTCAATAAATTATGGTGTACAGAACATATGCACCTCTTTCTGCATGACATATGTACAAATGTTGATAGAGTTGTGGCTGGAGGCACAAACACAGAGCCAGTATTGACATGTTGCTGTGATAACCTCATACATTTACTCTTGTAACAGGCTTTGTTGTTACATATGTCCTATGAGGGATATGAAGTCAGTAACTCCCACGGCTGTCATCATATACTGACTGCAATCCTCACACTATGCTTCTGCAGTTCACAGATAGGTGCTCTGTGAGTAACACAAGAAACAAAAGGCACAACACACTACCCAGTCTGCAGATGACCTTACAAATGGGGGTTTCCTCAGAAACATAGCACTGTCATGACAGGTATTAAAACATGTAGTCCAGCCATATCCACACACACCCTGTTAAACCAACATTACTCCAAATGCAGAATAGCAACACTTACATGCTGTAGTCATGTCAGGCACAACCCCCTCCTGTGTGTTGGCCTGTTTCCACAGTGTATGTTGTTAGAAGTAAATCCCCAATAAATCTGTGATGCTGTTTGCCAAACACCAGATCTAGGTCCTGCTTAACAGTGAATGAAAAGGCCCAGCACCAAAATGATGTTCCTAGATATTGGAGTGTGTTTCCATGCAATTGGCCATGGGAATGTTACCAGAGCTGTTCCACATGCAATCAGCTAGAGGAGGGCTGCAATTCATGCAGAGGCCATCAGCTGATCATGAGCATCACTTACAAAACACATGCTGCTGCCTAAGCAAAGCAGGTGTAGTTCTCCACATTCACCAGAGAGGGAGTGAGAGAGGCAGACAGAGGCAAGGAAAAGTCAGGGAGGGTGTGGGAGAGTAAAACCTAAGCATGTTTGTGTCACACACCTACCAGTACAGGGTATCAAACCCCTGACTAACTATGTATTGCTATCACATGTCTATGCAGTTACTGGATGTGCCACATAGCTTACATGTTGAAGAGCTCTCCAAACGTATATGTGATGGTGAGTGACATCTACAGCAGTGATATGGTAGTGAAACGGTATGTCCGCATGAACAAGTGTCAGTGTCAACACAGCTGCACTCTCTCAGGGACTCACACACATTAACACACTTGGCAGGGTCAGGAATACACTTCCTCACTAGTTAGTTTGCCACCATACAGTACTGGGCGGGTATCACATGCACTACAGGGGTTATCTGGAGATTATATGGGCAAAGTGTATGTGGAAGTGTCTGACATCAGACAGCATGCTTCAGTAGGCCAATGGGGGTCATAGTGAGTGTGAATGTGGTCAACAGCATCATACATCACACACACAAACACAAGGTGCCAGTACTGACATGCATGCGTACATTGCTTCACAGGTGTGTAGTGGTTGACTGTGCCAGATGGCTATACAAGGCTAGGTGAAGGGTATACCTTGGCATCAGGCCACATGACAATGGTCTGCAGTGTGGTTCAGGGGTGTAGTGTCTGGATTGGCCCACACAGGTGGGTATTGTATTCACCATCCAGTCACCTGGGTAGCTATTGTGTGTGGCCATTGCTGTTGAATGCTTGCCACATATGTGTTCTTTAGTCCATGACATGGACATTGCCTGGGATGTGCACACATCCCACATGCATGTACAGAGACATGGAACTGTACCTGGGGTGTCTGGCTCATGTTGTGTACAGAGATTGTTATAATCAGATATGCCTGTCCTGGCTTCATGTGCTGGGGACAGGTAATGGACAGCAGGTTGATCCTGCACCTACATTGCTTGCATGATACAGGTATTCCCTGGTGTCAGTGGCATCTGTCCATACAGGGCATGTGTATAAGACATGGTATGTCCATTGTGGGTCACATTTGATGGCACCACAGGTGTTCAGGCGTCCAGTGGGGAGCATAGTGATGGCACACTGTCTGCATGCACATGCGTATTTTACTGATGGACAGGGTGCCATGCCCTCTGCCTTCCACTGCAATAACACTATGGTTATTATCTGTGGGCAATATGCAGGGTACTAACAACATAGCAGTTGTTGCCTAGGCAAGTGCATTTGTGTATGAGACACAGGTTGAGAGTGTTCTTTGTGTAATACATGGGTTGCTAACTTTGTTCACCAGGCCTTGCTATCACATGTAGGGGTATGGATAGCCACCCCAGCCTCTTGGCTATTTCACATCTGTTATCTTTGTAAGGTGGACATTGTGACATATAATAAATAGGGCCACCATATAAGAAATTTGCAAAACCCGCTCCCCAATGAGTCCAGTTGTTACACACTCACAGCCACTTTCATACGAGTGGCAAACACAGACACACACAAACAAGCACACACACACCTACCATATCTGGGATTAGAACTCCTACCTAACTAGTTTATTACACTACAGCATTACGCAGTTATAGGACACGCCACAGAGATTACTGGAGAACTCTTTCCCAAAAGTGTATTTCACAGTGAATGACATCAGCAGGCTTGCCAAAGTAAGGCATTTGAATTGTAATGAGTGTGAGTAGCCCAGAAGGCATTGCTCCCTACACAGAGAAAGAGACACACACACAGCTGCTACATCTGGCATTAGAACTCCTACCTAACTAGTTTATCACACTACAGCATTACAGTTTTATGAGGTGCCACAGAGATTGCTGGGCTACTCCATTCCCAAAGGTGTATTTCACAGTGGATGACATCAGCAGGCTTGTCATAGTAGGGCTATGAGGAGGGCAGTGTGTATGCATGGGCCATACCCCATTCATCTAGAGGTTGACACACTACATGCAGGCACATGCAGTGTTTTATTCTACAGGTACATGTATTCAGCTGCTAGATGACTACTGCCTTGTACAGTCATGTTGCACAGCTAGCACCTGCACCACATAGTCTGTAATGCTTATAGTTACCAGTGGCTAATTTCTACAGTGAGTGACATTTACACATTGTGGTTGCAGCCATTTGGTTGTGTGCTGGGTGGGACAGGCCTCATGATGGTTGGCACTTTGTCACAGTCACTGTCTTCCACACATACTATGTATGTCTACTTTTGGCATATTATAGTGTGTTGCCTTCGGATATATATCTGTATTCCTATCCAATGTGTGTGCAAAGCATGACTGGTGCATACTGTGGAGTGTATGCACTAACATCTGCAACTGTCAGATATGTATGGACCACTGTTGTTTGCAGACATGGGATTCATTTGTTTAAGTGTGTGAGCATGCCCAGTATGACTTTTCAGTATGTTGTTGTCTGACACTGCCTTCATTTCTCTGTGTGTGTGAGCGTGCCCAGTATGCTCTTCTCTATTGAATATGTGGATCCATTCCAGGTAGTTTGCACTCCAGTGCAGACCATTGTGTTGTACACCTACAGGTAGCAAACTGTTTCTGCAGGGTATCCGTAGATCATTTGGCAATATGGGGTCAAACTGTGCAAGGGATAGTGTGTACTGGAGGTGATTGTGTCTGTGCTGCTTCTGCTACATGGTACTGGTGTTAGCAGAGATATTCAGACATGTGTTATACACTGTGATGCTTTATGTCCTCAAGTACTGTCAGGTGGTCATTCTTGCTCACAGTGATGTCCTGGGGAACAAGAGTGAATGCAACTGTGTCTGCTATTGTGGGCAAACGCCTACATATTCATGGACGGTTATACCATACTGGAGGGGGAGTTGCAGACACTTGCTGTTGGGTCTGTGTATCCAGTTTAGCACCTTGATACAGTGCTGGCAGAGGATCCCATACTTGTACATCCATTGACATGACAGTATGACCTTATCTTGCTGTGATAATACCTCAAAACTGTACAGATTCAGGTTATCCAGAGGAAGGGGTCATAAGTCAGACATTACCCCTATTATGGTGTACGGGCAGGTTTGTAGCCACCCATTTATATGTTTGCAGCCAGAGATAGTATGTGCACACAGCTGTGTGCCGGACCCTGCACATTCCATGCTGCCCATGCTCCCACCCCCCTGTATTATTCTATCCTCTTCCATACATTATGCATACATTCTCTGATACTTTCCCTAAGATTATCACCTCATCACAACTGTGTTTTGGTGTTGGTCCACAGTTCATGCAGTGGGACATGGTGGACATGTTATTGTGGTTTGTCCACTTGTCTTTGCATATGGCTTATGTGGAGTGTGTCATGTTGTTATTTGGGTGTCCATGACATAACATGCATTGGCAGTACATGTGAGACACAGGCCTTTGGCAGAGGCCTGTAGGCCATTTGGTGTTGATGCAGGCCAGCTGTGGCAGGCCATTGCATTTTGTCAGTCCTACAGTCCCAGACTGCCATACAGTATATTTCCCTGGGGTGACAGGATAGGTGTGCTAAGTGTTCATGCCAATACTTTCTATCAGTATTGATCAGGTGGTGTGGATGCTGGCAGGGTGCTACCTACAGCTAGGGACACATCTGCATGGGACATCTGCACTGCATGCTGCATTCTTTTGCTATTGCCATATACAGGTGAGGGTCATATTGTACCCATTCCCAACAGCAGGGATACGACCAGAGAGGTACCTGTGGTTGGTGTTTGGGTGAGCTGGGTGCATGTATGCTATGGACACTACTTGTATCTGATTCACAGATATGCATGGGGCATTCCAGTTATGCTGGCATGTGCAGGTACATCAGCTGTTTCTCAACACATCAGTTATATCACCTTTGTGATCTGCAAGTGTTCGGGCAGACAACACAGGTATTCCCTACTACAGGCCCAGATAATGTGATGCATACCTGTATGTACAATTCCAAGGGTGTATCCATTTCACAGTTACACATTATATACTGCATGTCTGGGGTAGTTTCCCCTGTGTAGTGCTTGTATATCTAGCCCAACAGCCATGCAATGTCACTCTTTCAGATGGTGACATATTACCACTATACATTTACAATGGCTTACTGCTAGCATGTGTTATACTAGAGGAATTGTCTTTGGCACTGCAGTTGTGAGGACTTGGCCCTGTCATTGGCAGTAGTGGGCAATGGCCACCAGGTCAAACCTCAACATGCATACATACTGACCATTCTCACACAATATGTAACACACACCAACCTAACACACACATACCTGCATATTGTACAAGTCCTACAATCTATCCTGCTACCTTGGCCACCTCTGGTCATCTGTGCTCCACAGGTATTATACCTACACATACATGTTACTACATGTCTACATTAGATTGGGGGGCACACCAGATTGTTACTACTTTTCTAAATAGGATTGGAGGGCACACCTAACTGTTACTACATTTCTACATAGGATTGGGGGGCACACTTGACTGTTTCAACATTTCTACACAGGATTGGGGAGGCACACCTGACTGTTTCTACATTTATACACATGATTGGGGGGCACACCTAACTGTTTTTACATTTCTACACAGGATTGGGGGGGGCACACCTGACTGTTTCTACATTTATACACTGGATTGGGGGGAACACCTGACTGTTTCTACATTTATATACAAGATTGGGGGAGGGGGCACACCTGACTCATGTTCTTCCTGTTTCACTGTTGCAGTCATTACATTTGGGTTATTCTGCTGGCAGGTTTCTCTGAGTCGGCCTGAATTACAAAGTCTTGGATCCTGCGTCAGTTGCTGTCACCTCTTCTCTGACGTCAGGTCGTCAGGGGTATAAAAGATGCAGCCGATACCATTTTATTCAGTCTTTCTTGCTGTGCGGTGCCCGAAGCAGAAGCAGTTCACAAGTGCCGGTCAGCTGACTCCTGAGATTTTCATGTTCGAGTTTCAGATCTGAAGTCTTCATTAAAAGCTAAGTACCCTGTTGGGAAAAATTTTTTCTTGCTCCAGACCGATGTCAGAAAAAGTTAATAATTGTATTTCTTGTGGGAAGCAAATACCTCATAAGGATTTTCATTCTTACTGTATTCCTTGCCTAGGCCCTGAACACGACGTTGCTAGTTGTCGGTTTTGTGCTAGATTTAACCAACGCACTATTAAGAGTCGGTACGATTTTGCATTAAGCTATTTTGGGTGAAGATTTAATTATACAATGTCGTCGGATAGCCATCCGACTACTGGAGTTCACAAAAAATGCAAAGAAAAAGAAAAAGGCAGGCAACAGAGGTCCAAAACCGATGACAAAGCTTCTTCTAAGCAAGTCACTGGTTCGCCGGTTCTCAGTGATGTGCTTTTGCAGCCCCTGACGCCCGCTATTTTAGAGTCGCAGGCCGCTACCGACTCCCACGTGGAGTTGGCCAGGCCACAGGAAACTCAAGGTATTGGAGCCTTTGGAGATTATTCCCTCAGATGGGTCCAGAGCTGCTGAGCAGGCATCGGCTTATGAGGGAGTATTCAGACCTAAACAATTATATATTAAACCGACTTCAAAGACAAAGACTAAAACACCTTTAAAGGCAAAGAAAAAAGTTCACCAGTCACAAGGACAGGCCTCCATGCCCAAAAAACAAATGCTCAAAATGGCCGAAGACTTAATTACCTTAATCAGGGGTTCCCATCCCCCTCCAGATAAGAGGCTTAGGCAAGAGACAGACTATGAATCTTCAGATCAGGTTTCCATTTCTTCTGATTCCTCTTCTGATCAGGAATATTCTCTTCCCCCATGAGGATTCTGATGCTGAAGAATGAGTTCCTTCAGATTCTCCTCCCGAGGACTACTCTTTTCGGGAAACCTTGCATACCATGAGGGAGCACTTCCACTGGGAGAGCCAAGATTTTTCAGAATCTAAGAAAAGGCTCAGAGACTTCCTTTTATTACCTCAACACAGGCCTCTAGCTATTCCACTTGTGTTAGACATTGTAGATGATGTGTTATCGGAGTCTAGTCTGACCCCTGACTCTTTACCTCCCGCTCCTGTTAAGCCGGACAGATACTACAGGTTCCCTGACTCTCATAAATTCCTTTTCAAAAACCCTACTGCAGACCCAGAAACTATTTCTCAGGGTCCAAAAGGGGTCAAGGCTTCTACTGCAAAAAATCCTACCCCCTCTGACAGGGATTCTAGGGCTCTGGATAGATGGGGAAAAAATATTTACACATCTGCTACTTTGGCTATAAGGGCCTTAAATTGCCAGTTTCAAATGCTCAAATATCAGCAATATATCATGACACTGCTTAAACAGAAAATTATGGCAAATTCTGAATGTGCAGACAACAAAGAAATGCAGGATTTATTGCATGCAGCTGAACAAGTTGGAAAGCATACTTTGCAATGTGGGTTTGATTCTCTGGAGGCCTCATGCAGGGCCGCTGTTACGGGTTCTGTCATTAGGAGGCATGCTTGGTTAAAGGGACAAACTATTAGATGCTCCTTTACAACATGATACCTTGTTTGGTGTTAAGGCAGAAGAGGTGTTAAAGAAAATGGAGGACAAAGCTAAATCTATGCAAACGGTCAAGGATTTCTTACAGGTACAGCCACCTCAATTTAGCAGACACTTTACTACAAAGAATTGGTCCTTTCCAGTCTCAGACAGACCTCAAAGGGGCAGATCCAGACACCCTACAAGCAGATCACAGCCGCAAGGATCCTACAGGTCTAAGCAGTGGAGTGCTTTTACCTCCAACGGTGGAGAGGACAAATCACAATCATATAGGAAACAGTCCCAATGACTTCCCCCTGCCTGCACCAAGCACTTATCTTCTGGCAGCACCCTTAGGGGGAAAACTAGCACTTTTTTCTCAAAATTGGCACATTATAACCCAGGACAAATGGGTTCTAGACATAGTGTCACAAGGCTACAAGTTTCATTTCCATACCCTGCCAAGGGCAAACGGTTGGCCAGACCTGCCAAAAAATCAATGGGCAGAGGCTCAAAAACAAGTTGCAGCTCTCATGGACATGAGGGCTATTCAATAAGTACCACAGCAAGAGCATGCCAAGGATTTTACTCAAGACTGGTCTTGGTACCCAGAAAGGACTAAGCATGGAGACCAATACTGGACCTATCTATTCTAACACTTTCCTGCATATACCAAAATTCAAGATGTTGACCTTACAGCAGCTTCTGTCCATGCTGGGCAGCAAGGCTTGGCTCGTGACTTTAGACCTAAAAGAGGCATTCCTGCATGTCCCAATCAGACAATCATGCAGAAGATACCTCAGGATTCAAGGCTGGCTCAAAGCATTACAAATTCTCTGCACTGCCCTTTGGCTTATCTATTGTGCCCATGGTCTTCACAAAGTGCCTGACACCAATAATTGCTTACTGCAGACAAAGATGAATACAAATATATCCTTACTTGGACGACTGCCTCATACAAGCAGAGAACAAGGACATTCTACTACAGCATCTGACGTTTGTGATAAGACTTTTAACATGCCTAGGGTACACAGTAAACAAAATGACATCAAAGCTAGTACCCTCTCAAGGGATAATATTCCTGGGTGCAATTTTAAATACAACTGCCCAGATGGCTTATCTCACTCCAGACAAACAAAGGCAACTGACTACCTATTTCAAGGAAATGGCAACAAAGGCCCAGTTATCTGCAAAAAAAATTCTGCAGACTTTGGGCTTCATGGCATCCTGCATCTTACTAATTCCATATGTAAGACTGTATATGATGAAAATTCAATGGTACCTAAAACGTGTCTGGACACAACATTACCACAGTCTGGAAACAATGATTACTCTAATTCCATGCCTGCAACAGGAGTTTTGATGGTGGGCAAAGGCTTCTTGCCAAAACAAGGGACAGCCATTCTCACTATCCCCAGCCAGGCAGAGCCTAATGACGGATGCATCAGATTATGCCTGGGGGGCACACATGGCAGGAAGAGGCATTCAGGGCACCTGGTCCACAAACCAAAAGCATCTACATATCAATCAAAAAGAGATACTAGCTGTTCAAAATGCCCTGACAGCCTTCAAGGACCTACTTCATCCGGGACAACTACTGATAAAGACAGACAACACCACGGTCATGTGGTACATAAACAAGCAGGGGGGCACTCATTCTTATCCCCTGTGTAGACTAGCCATGGCTTTATGGGACACAGCATTGACTTACCAAGTTCATCTGCAGGCACAATTCCTGCCAGGAAAGAAAAATACTCTGGCAGACGAACTAAGCAGAAACCTCATGGATCCCCAAGAGTGGCACCTGGATCCACAAGTCTTCAGCATGATAACAAAGAAATGGGGAAGCCCGGACATAAATCTAATTGCCTCCCCTCAAAACAATCAACTAAAAAGATTCTGCACAAGGACTTATCACAGACAAGCTTGGAAACTGGATGCCTTATCTTTCAACTGGACAAACCTATCAGTATATGCCTTTCCTCCACTGCCTCTCCTCCCCAAGGTACTCCTAAAGGTCAGGCAGGAGGAACCAAAAATGATTCTGATTGCCCCAGACTGGCCACACCAGTACTGGTATCCGATCTTAAGGAACTTGTCCCAATGCCCAGCCTGGACCTTACCTCAAATACCTCATCTACTGTCCAGCAAAACAGTCAGATTCTGCACAGCCAACTCAGGACCCTGAACCTGGCAGCATGGTGGATAATGTAGCCATACAAACCATACCTCTTAGTAAAGCTGTGATGAATGTCATTTTAGAAGCCAGAAGGCCTAGTACTAGAAAATCCTATGCTGGGAAATGAAAGAGATTTTGCTCTTGGAACCAAGCTCAAAGATCTGATACAGCTGTCCCAAATATTCCTCAGATTTTGCAATACTTAACTGAGATGCTGGACAAAGGCCTATCTTTTTCATCAATTAAAATCCATGCCTATGCCATTTTGGCTCATTACAATACAGAGCCACCACTCTTTTCTCATCCTTTATTAAGGCGGTACCTCAGAGGAGCCAAAAACTTAAGGCCTCCAAGGAGAGCGCCAATACCTGCATGGGACCTCAATTATGCCTTGGAAAAACTCACCTTACCTCCTTTTGAGCCAGCTGCTACTGCAGATATAAAGTTCTTATCTTGGAAAACAGCTCTGCTCCTAGCAATAACTTCTGCCAGATGAGTTTCAGAGCTACAGGCTCTCATGGTCGTGGAACCCTTTATCATTTTTTATCCAGACATGGTCTCTCTGAGAACAAACCCTACATTTATGCCTAAGGTGGTATCCAGTACAGCCCTTAACCAAACAATTCATTTGCCAACTTTTTATCCAAATCCACAGAACAATGGGGAGAAAATTCTGCATTCTTTGGATGTACACAGACAACTTAGATTCTACTTGGACAAAACTAAAGTTTTCAGAAAGACAGAACAATTACTAGTGGCATATGCCACAGCATCACAAGGAAAAGCTATCTCCAAGCAGACTATTTCAAAGTGGATAGGTAACTGCATTCATTTCTGCTACTCACAGCATGGCAAACCAGTGCCTAAGGGCATTAGGCCACATTCAACCAGAGCTGCAGCCACTTCTGCAGCCTTTCTTAGGGGAGTACCAACCAAAGACATTTTAGAGGCTGCTACTTGGAGTTCAGTGCATACCTTTACAAAACATTACAATCTGCCTTGTTACTCTAAATCCAGGGCAGGCTTTGCCACTGCAGTTCTTCAGGGCCTCTTAGCCACTCCTAATGCTGTTTAGCTCCGGTCCCCCAACCATAGCTTTGGGACTCAACCCAAATGTAATGACTGCAACAGTGAAACATGAAGAACATAGTACAGTTGTGTACACTTACCATAAATATAGATGTTTGAGTGTATTCACTGTTGCAGTCCAGGTTAACCACCCACCATCCCCCTTATTTTTGCTGGAACTTATCTTTACTTCTCTAATCTATACAATCTAGGTGGTGTATTTGCTTATAGAGGAAGGTAAAGCTTATTTTTGGTGCATGCATGTTTTATTTACATAATTTTAGCCTACCCTTTTGGGGGCACCTGACATCTGGGGCATGAAAAACTGAATAAAATGGCGTTGGCTGCATCTTTTATACCCCTGATGACCTGATGTCAGGGAAGAGGTGACAACAACCGATGCAGGACCCAAGACTTTGGAATTCAGGCCGACTGAGGGCAACCTGCCAGCAGGATAGCCCAAATGTAATGACTGCAACAGTAAATACACTCGAACATCTACATTGATGGTAAGTGTACACAACTGTACTTTTCTACATTTCGACATAGGATTGGAGGAGGGGGCACACCTGACTGTTTCTACATTTATACTCAGGATTGGGGGGGCACACCTGACTGTTTCTACATTTCTACAGAGGATTGGGGGTGCACACTTGACTGTTTCTACATTGCTAAACAGGATTGGGGGGCACACATGACTGTTTCTGCATTTATACACAGGATTGAAGGGGGGCACACCTGACTGTTTCTACATTTATACACAGGATTGGGTGGGAGCACACCTGACTGTTTCTAAATTTTTAATTAGGATTTGGGGGGCCACACCTGACTGTTTCTACATTGCTAAACAGGATTGAGGGTCACACTTGACTGTTACTACATGTCTACATAGAATATGGGGGGCACACCAGACTGATTCTACATTGCTACACAGGATTGGGGGCACACAACCTGACTGTTACTACATTTCTACATTGGATTGGGGGGGCACACCTGACTGCTACTACATGTCTACATGGGATATGGGAAGGCACACCTGACTGTTTCTACATTGCTACACAGGATTGGGGGGCACACCTGACACTGTACACATTTGCTATGAATGTACTGGTATGCCAGGTACTCCATTTCATTCTGTTTTCTAACCTATCATGCTGACTAGTGGCATATCAGTGTACTACAGATCTTACGTTTGATTGATCTACATATTAGTTTCTGACTTCCTACCATTCAGAACTAACATCCCACTGCCTGACCTGATGTAATCTGTCTTTACAGACTTGTTGGCTGTTGGGGAAGCACCCACCAAGAGGAGAAAACGATGAGAGAAGAAAGGAGTCACTTTTGAGATTTTAAGTCTTTTTCTTCAGATTATTTGATAAGTTTTTCTGCATAGCTGCCTACTTTGAGCATTTTCTGGCTTGTTAAATTTGATTTCTGCATTGGTAACTGTATTTAGAATACAACCTAGAGCTGTTTACTGAATTTCCTGTTTGCACTTATTTTTAAAATCGTTTTTTTCTTAAAACTTGCATTTTGTCTGTCTCTGACTTGGCACTCAGGTGTGGGGTCATTTACTGCACTATTATAACTTGTTGATACTTGTGAACCTCTGCTATCTTTAAAAAAACAAAAAAATCTTGCTTTTTTCCCACTTTTCTGAGATTTAAAAAAGTTTAGTTACGGGCATGCTGTTCTGAACTGTTTGTAAGTTTCTTGGAGGCCATTTTTTGCTTGGACCAAAAGGGAAGTCTCTCTGTTCATCAGTGGCAGTGATAAACATTGAGCAGCCTGCCTGCCCCTGTGGGAGTGGTTACTGCCTTGAAACTGTAGTTTTATTGGCCATTTTGGGTCAATTCCAAACTCCTTGATCTCCCACTCTTAAAACCAGATTGCCTCATGGTTTTGGCATCTTTTCAGACTTGTTGGCTGTTGGGGAAGCACCCACCAAGAGGAGAAAATGCTGAGAGAAGAAAGGAGCCACTTTTGAGATTTTAAGTATTTTTCTTCAGATTATTTGTTAAGTTTTTCTGCATAGCCACCTACTTTGAGCATTATCTGGCTTGTTAAACTTGATTTCTGCATTGATAACTGTATTTAGAACACAACCTACAGCTTTTACTGAATTTCCTGTTTGCACTTATTTTTAAAATCGTTTTTTTTTTCTTAAAACTTGCATTTTATCTGTCTCTGGCCTAGCACTCAAGTGTGGGGTCATTTACTGCACTGTTATAACTTGTTAATACTTGTGAACCTCTGCTATCTTTAAAAAACAAAAAAAACTTGCTTTTTTTCCCACTTTTCTGAGATTTAAAAAAGTTCACTTACAGGCTTGCTGTTCTGAACTGTTTGTAAGTTTCTTGGAGGCCATTTTTTGCTTGGGCTAAAGGGAAGTCTCTCTGTTCATCAGTGGGCTGTGAAAAACATTGAGCAGCCTGCCTGTCCCTGCAGGAGTGGTTACTGCCTTGAAACTGTAGTTTTATTGGCCATTTTGGGTCAATTACAAACTCCTTGAGCTCCCTCTCTTAAAACCCTCTTTTGCATGGTTTTGCGCATTTTTGTGCATAGTGCAACAACTGGCAGCACCGCCTAATTGGGTTTAAACTATTCCTGGCTTCACAAAGTCTGCTCTTCACTTTTTCCCTTAGAACTGCTCTATCTCTCACATTAAACACCATATTCTCATTCTAAGGCCCTTCACTGGTCCAAATAAGTAATCTTACAAGTTAGCACTAATAAACCATAAGCACTACTTACTCTTATACTCTCAAAGATTACCTTGACCCCTATTGGTCCATCTTAATTCAGTTTCCCTATATTACTCTAGCATGTCCAAAGGTCAGTCAATGGTTTCCTCTCCAGTCCATCTGGTGAATCTAGGAATTTTGAGGCAATGTCACAACTGTCTCATGTACACGGACAACCCTCTCCTCCTCCAAACAGGTTCAAATATATGTGAGAGATGCAACCATATAGCCAAACTGGAGGCTGAGCTCTCTCATCTCAAAAGTGGTGAAACCAGTCAGGAGGAGAAGGTAACCTCACACAACACAATTTCAGTATCACATAGTCCCACCACATCAGCGAACCAAACAGATAAATACACAAAAACATACTCAGAGTCACTGAATAAAAATCTACCTAAGCAACAGAGACCTCCAAAGCAGACATCCAAGCAAACGCTACCCCAAAACAAAACACGCACAACACATAGCCCACAAAGTCAGTGTGCCAAGCAGCCACAGCCATTAAGGCTGAATAACACACCTGATACTTTTGTAATAGGTGACTCTATTGTCAGACACACTGATGTCCCGCTCACCAGGCTGAACAAAGAGAAGGTCACAGTGAGCTGCCTGTCAGGCGCTAGGATAGACCACATAACACAAGCACTCAGGTCACTCCAAAGCAAATACAAATATGACTCAGTCATCGTACATGCTGGTGTGAATGACCTGAGATGTACCTCCCTGGACTACATGAAAAGAGACATAGAGGAGCTCTCTGATCATGTAGCCCAGGCCGGTATGGCCCTGACCTTGAGCAGCATCTTACCCTCACCTAGAATGATGCCACAGTACAAAGACAAAATGATCAATTTTAACAATTGGCTAAAATTTTGGTGTCATTCAAAGGGGATCCAGTGTCTGTCAGCCTGGGATGACATGCTCAACAAGCCACGTTGCCTCGCTAGGGACGGCTTGCACCTGTCACCACTGGGCTTTCGGATATTGGCAAAGTCTCTTGCAACCCCCATAGTGCCTTTTTTAGGCAGGGCTCAAAAGTCAAACCCACCTCCATAGACAGCACAAAGAACAAGAAACTAAGGGTAATGCTGCTAAACGCCAGAAGTCTTAACCTCAAGATGCACGCACTCGAAGCTCTCCTCAGTATGGAGAACATCAGTATCTGTGCAGTGACAGAAACCTGGTTCAAGGTTCCAGAGAGCACCCCAGCAATACCAGGTTATACCTAATATCATGCATTTCGGCCCCAAAACCCGGACCGAACCACAAAAGGAGGGGGAGTTTCCATATTTATCAAGGATATCCACACCTCTAGGTTAGTGGCATTGCACGAAGTATCGGAGATCATCCATGTGCAACTAACAGTGGGCAAGACTGCTTTTCAGTTTATAGCATCCTACAGACCACCCTCTCAAAGTCAGGAATCCCACTCGGATTTCCTGAAAACATTGGAGAACATGAAGATCTCTCCGAACACCATTATATTGGGTGACTTCAGCTACCCAAACATAGACTGGGAGCACTACTCAAGTCCCAGCACCTTAGCCCAAAGGTTCCTGGAAATTATAAACTCAAATGCTATGGAACAACTAGTCACCACTCCCAATAGAGGGGACAACATACTAGACCTGATCATTACCAACATGGGTACTCTATGCTCCATACCAGAAGTATATCCCTCATAGGTAAGATCAGACCATAAATTAATTTCACTGGATATCCACATCCCGATCCCACCCCCAACCCAGAAAACCACAGTGAAAAACTTCTCAAAAGCGAACTTCTCACTTCTCAAAACCGAAGTGGAATCCTTCAAGGCCCCAGGGCCAGTGGAAACTACAGCCCAAACTGCAGAATCCTATATAAACACATTCTACGGACATCTCCAGGAATGCATGGATCATGCTATCCCAAACAACACCAAGACCCAATCATCCAAAGGCAGGCATCCAGTCTGGTGGACCCCAGCCATAAATAAACTGTACAACAGAAGGAGGAAGCTACTACATGATAGAGCAAAATCCCTAATAGGGAAGGCAGCTCTGATCAGTACTAGCAAATAATTATGATCCCTCATAAAATCCTCCAAGGCCACCTTCGAGAGAAAAATTGCACAGGACACTAAAGACAATCATAAGGCTTTTTTCAGTTATGTTAGAAACCTGGGATGCAACTCCCAGACTTGTTCTGAGTTGATTCTAAACGACAAAAAATACACTGAACCCACAGACATCGCCAATATCCTGGCAGACAGGTTCAGTGCAAACTTCTCCACCCCCTCCCCCTCAAAAGAGCAAGTATGTATCCCGGCAGAGGGCTGCCTCCCAAACATCTCTGATTCTCAGGTGAAGGCTGCCCTCTCCAAAGCAAAAAAACACTGCTTCCATGGGACCAGTTGGCATCCCAAGTTGCATCCTACATGAACTCCAAGAAGAACTAACCCCTCAAATAAAACAGCTGTACAATCTCAGTCTCACTACAGGATATGTGCCCACAGAATGGCGTACAGCAACAGTGGTCCCACTCTACAAAGGTGGAGCCTCTACGGACCCTGGAAACTATCGCCCCATAAGCCTGACTAGCCTAGTCTGCAAGGCTATGGAGAGGATCATCATGGAGCTCATAAACAAAGACATTGGGGACCTACAGACACTAGATCCTACCCAATTCAGCTTCGTCAAGGGCAGATCCTGCCTTTTGAACCTGGTCGACTTTGTTTGGCTTACGCTACCCCTTGATTTGAGTATACTGTGCTCTTTTTAAGGTTTAGTTTGCTGTGTCTCTGTCTAATAGTGACACGGAAGTAATCCCCGGGACAAACCTACGATCCCCCACCCACTCATCAAGATTCTTCTTGAAGAGATTCAGTGAGGTGCTCTGCCTAACATGAATTGGAATTCTATTCCAAAGCGAAGGGAGCCTCTGGGTTATGAATCTGTCCCTCCAGCAAGTTCTATTTATTTCAGTGCTGAGGTTCAAGTCCCTCGAGCGTGTGGCTCTAAGGGATTTAGATTTACTGAGGTGGAGCATGTCCATTAATTCTGGATTGGATGTAGCTTTATATGTCAGGCATAGATCGCCTCGAAGTAGGCGGCATGCAACTGAGTAGAGCTGGAGTTTTTTTAACCGAGCAGCATATGGCATCTGTTTGAGTCCCTTGATCCTCTTGGTGAGGTACTTTTGGGGTCTTTCTAAGTGCTGCAGGTGTCGGGTAAGGTACATCCCAAAAGGGGCATTGTATTCTATGATGGGCCTGATGAGGGATGAATAAAGGGGCACGATTACCTCTCTTGATCTAGAGGTGAATCCTTACATGATGAGGTGGGCTATGTAAAAGGTCTTTCTAACCACTTTGGCAATGTGGTTGTCAAAGGAGAGATTGCTATCAACTTGGGTCCCCAGATCCCTAATTTCTTTCTCTGTATCTAATGGGTTACCGCCTATGTGGTAATTTGTGGGCACATTGTTTTTGCCAAAGGGTATGACTATACACTTTTTGGCATTTAGCTTTAGACCATGGCTCTGACACCAGTTATCTGTCTCTGTGAGACCTTTTTGAAGGACGTTTGTGTCAGCTGGAGAGTTGATTATGGCGCCTAGTTTGCAGTCGTCTGCGAACTTAGTGAGCCATAGTCCTCCGATGTTGGCCTGTACCTCGGAAAAGTATATACCAAACAAGAGCGGTCCCAGGACAGAACCTTGTGGGACGCCACTTGTGACCGGTTTCGAGTCTGACATGGCTCCAGCAACTCTCACTCTGTGGGTTTTGTCTTTGAGGCAGTTTGCGACCCATCTTGTGACATAGGGGTTTATATTTAAGCTGGATAGCTTATCTATGATGCCCAAGTGGGGTATTGTGTCAAATGCCTTTGCTAGGTCCAGATAGACTATGTGGACTACCTTCCCTTCATCTATGGCTTTGGCGACTGTTTCGAAGAAGTCAACCAGGTTCAAAAGGCAGGATCTGCCATTGACAAAGCCGAACTGGGTAAGATCTAGTGTCTGTAGGTCCCCAATGTCTTTGTTTATAAGCTCCATGATGATCCTCTCCATAGCCTTGCAGACTAAGCTAGTCAGGCTTATGGGGCGATAGTTTCCAGGGTCCGTAGAGGCTCCACTTTTGTGGAGTGGGGCCACTGTTGCTGCATGCCATTCTGATGGCACGTATCCTGTAGTGAGCCTGCGATTGTACAACTGTTTTATTTGAGGGATTAGTTCTTCTTGGAGTTCATGTAGGACGCAACCCGGGACGCCATCTGGTCCCATGGAAGCAGTGTTTTTTGCGTTGGAGAGGGCAGCCTTCACCTGAGCATCAGAGATGTTTGGGAGGCAGCCCTCTGCTGGGATAGATACTTGCTCTTTTTTGGGGGGGGGGTGGAGAAGTTTGCACTGAACCTGTCTGCCAGGATATTGGCGATGTCTGTGGGTTCAGTGTATTTTTTGTCATTTAGAATGAACTCAGAACAAGTCTGGGAGTTGCATCCCAGGTTCCTAACATAACTGAAAAAAGCCTTATGATTGTCTTTAGTGTCCTGAGTAATTTTTCTCTCTAAGCTGGCCTTGGAGGATTTTATGAGGGATCATAATTTTTTGCTAGTACTGATCAGAGATGCCTTCCCTATTAGGGATTTTGCTCTATCATGTAGTATCTTCCTCCTTCTGTTGTACAGTTTATTTATAGCTGGGGTCCACCAGACTGGACGCCTGCCTTTCTGTGTTTGGGTTTTGGTTTTGTTTGGGATAGCATGATCCATGCATTCCTAGAGATGTCCGTAGAATGTGTTTATATAGGATTCTGCAGTTTGGGCCGTAGTTTTGCACTGGCCCTGGGGCCTTGAAGGATTCCACTTCGGTTTTGAGAAGTGAGAAGTTCGCTTTTGAGAAGTTTTTCACTGTGGTTTTCTGGGCTGGGGGTGGGGCCAGGATGTGGACATCCAGTGAAATTAATTTATGGTCTGATCTTACCAATGAGGGATATACTTCAGGTGTGGAGCATAGAGTCCCCATGTTGGTAATGATCAGGTCTAGTATGTTATCCCCTCTTGTGGGAGTGTTGACTAGTTGTTCCATAGCATTTGAGTTTATAATTTCAAGGAACCTTTGGGCTAGGGTGCTGGGGCTTGAGTAGTGCTCCCAGTCTATGTTTGGGTAGTTGAAGTCGCCCAATATAATGGTGTTCAGAGAGATCTTCATGTTCTCCAATGTTTTCAGGAAAGCCGAGTGGGATTCATGACTTTGAGAGGGTGGTCTGTAGGATGCTATAAACTGAAAAGCAGTCTTGCCCACTGTTAGTTGCACATGGGTGGTCTCCGATACTTCGTGCAATGCCACTAATCTGGAGGTGTGGATATCCTTGATAAATATGGAAACTCCCCCTCCTTTTGTGGTTCGGACAAGGGTTTTGAGGCCGAAAAGCATGATATGAGGTATAACCTGGTAGTGCTGGGGTGTTCTCTGGAGCCTTGAACCAGGTTTCTGTCACTGCACAGATATCGATGTTCTCCATACTGAGGAGAGCTTCGAGTGCGTTCATCTTGAGGTTAAGACTTCTGGCATTTAGCAGCATTACCCTTAGTTTCTTGTTTCTTGTGCTGTCTATGGAGGTGGGTTTGACTTTTGAACCTTGCCTAAAAAAAGGCACTATGGGGGTGGCAAGAGCCTTTTCCAATATCTGAAAACCCAGTGGTGACAGGTGCAAGCCGTCCCTAGCGAAGCAATGTGGCTTGTTGAGCATGTCATCCCAGCCTGACAGACACTGGATCTCCTTAGAATGACACCAACATTTTAGCCAATTGTTAAAATCGATCATTTTGTCTTTGTACTGTGGCATCATTCTGGGTGAGGGTAAGATGCTGCTCAAGGTCAGGGTCATACCGGCCTGGGCTACATGATCAGAGAGCTCCTCTGTGTCTCTTTTCATGTAGTCCAGGGAGGTACGTCTCAGGTCATTCACACCAGCATGTACAATGACTGAGTCATATTTGTATTTGCTTTGGAGTGACCTGAGTGCTTGCGTTATGTGGCGGATCCTAGCGCCTGACAGGCAGCTCACTGTGACATTCTCTTTATTTAGCCTGGTGAGCGGGACGTCAGTGTGTCTGACAATAGAGTCACCTATTACAAGAGTATCAGGTGTGTTATTCAGCCTTAAGGGCTGTGGCTGCTTGGCACACTGACTTTGTGGGCTATGTGTTGTGTGTGTTTTGTTTTGGGGTAGCGTTTGCTTGGATGTCTGCTTAGGAGGTCTCTGTTGCTTAGGTAGATTTTTATTTAGAGCCTCCGAGTATGTTTTTGTGTATTTATGTGTTTGGTTCACTGATGTGGTGGGACTATGTGATACTGGAATTGTGTTGTGTGAGGTTACCTTCTCCTCCTGACTGGTTTCACCACTTTTGAGATGAGAGAGCTCAGCCTCCAGTTTGGCTATATGGTTGCATCTCTCACATATATTTGAACCTGTTTGGAGGAGGAGAGGGTTGTCCGTGTACATGAGACAGTTGTAACATTGCCTCAAAATTCCCAGATTCACCAGCTGGACTGGAGAGGAAACCATTGACTGACCTTTGGACATGCTAGAGTAATATAGGGAAAGTGAATTAAGATGGACCAATAGGGGACAAGGTAATCATAGAGAGTATAAGAGTAAGTAGTGCTTATGGTTTAATTGCTTACTAGAAGACTGTTCAAAACTAACTACCAATTTAATACACATTCTAACAACTTGTGCTGTATTATGCAAGGAATATAATTTAATACAATCAGGAAGGTGAATCAAGGAATGCATACATGTATGCATGGCCCTAAAAACATGTTTGAAAACAGCCCAGGGGAAAGTGTGAAAGGCTCAAAATCATGGGCAAATTTTAAGCTTTACTCTTGTTACCAAAGCAATGGATGAAGGTAAAACCATTCACACAACATTACCTTGACCTGGCCAAGCCTTTTGACACCATCCCCTACTCAGGTGTAGTACAAAAGATGAATAATGTAGGAGCAAACACTTGCATAACTAGCTGGATTGCCAACTTGCTCACAGCATGCAGGAGATCAAAATAGGGGAAGAGACCAATCACCAAAGGAGTCCCCCAGGGTTCGGTGCCAAGACTTTTTCTGTTTGGCATATACATGTCAAAAGTAAAAGGAAATACCAAAGGGCTTTGGCTGGCTAAGTTTGATATGAGTGCAAGCTAGGAGCAGTTATTAAATCCCCAAATGACTTAACCATCATGCAGGAAGGTTTGTCCCAAATAATAACTGGTGTCAAAGTCGTGACAATGCCCTCTGAGAACTCAACTAATTGTTTGGCATTTGGGAACTTGTGTGTACAGTGACCTAACTTTTGACCAGCATGTGCCCAGAGTCATAAGAAAGCCTTTCTATATTTCACAGCTTATGAACAAATTGATTTTGACTAGATCTAGAGATGTTGTTGTCCCCCTTTACAAAGCTCCCATTAGGTCAATCATTTTGTATAATGCCCACTTTGGCATGTATCTGTCCAGCCCCATGCAACAATTGGAATACCTTCAGAGATACCTTCCTAAAAGGATACAAGTCCTAAACAATCAGTCTTGCATGGGCCACCTCAAAGATTTATTACTATACTCAGTATCCTACAAAGTGCTTAGAGGTGACATGTCTGGCATACAAGGCATCCTCCGACCTAATACAGATGGACCTACTGAACATCAGCAAGTCAAATGGCATCAGAAATTCTCAGTCCAGGTATCTCAACTGAATGTTGTGGAGAGATGGATATATATCACAGAGGCTACCACTATTCCAGAACCGACTATCCATACAAATAAAACAAAGCTCACCCGTCCATATTCAAATACAACTTGGATCTAAGGATGGGTAATAGAAAATGTATTCCAGGATTGCCCCTCATGCCACTAATGAATAGAGGCAGTTCTTAAGTGCTGTATCCTTTACAAGGGTCCCCTCAAATTTTCTATGGTACAATCAGAGTTATTCTCAGTAGGGCTAATAAACAATTATCAGCCATGGGATAGCTAAGACCAATCAGAAAATGCTAATTCAAGCACCAGAAGGAATTGGCTAAGCTTAAAATATCCTCCAAGTGAACCTATGTTGTACTACTAAATAACTATAGAAAATTGCCCTATTTAGATCACTAAGTGCCCCTCTCACCCTCCACCCCCCCCCCAGTCTTCAACAGCTTCTGGCACCTATGTAGACGGGCCATGTACACCTTCCCTGATATTCCTGTAGATGTATATTTTTAGCCCAAATATATTTCATACCTTTGTAATATATATGTGCATGGTATGTAACAGCCATGATATATAACATTATCACCATTTTCTAGACATTACTACCTTTAATTTGCATCATACCTGTGATGCCTTGTGGAATTCAGGTACAGAAGATTTGATAAGGATCATCAGAGGTTTATGAACTCTGTCAGTGCCACTGTAGTATACATTGATATGGAATTTTATCTGTGTGATATGAGAAACTATTTAGTATCTGTTGTCCATGACACAATACTTTTTACAAACTATTTAAATCACGTACTAATATGCACCACTGTGGGATGCCTGACAGAGGGTTTGCATGTTTATAATATTGTTGTTTGAATGCTAGGCATTTTTGTTGTTTGTGGTAGACCTACTGTAGTTTTTATGCAACTAAGAGTATATGTGTGGAAATAACTCCACAGTACATAGGTAATGCAGCACACTGGCCAGATGTGAGGTTTTCCTTGTAGTGTGTATGTTGATTATATTGTAGCAAAGGCACTGCTATTTACTGTGTGCTAAGCAACTGTTATTGTACACCTCTGTTTTGTTTGCTACCACATGTATGTGGTTTGTGAAGGATATCTGCCCATCATAGGCACTTCACCCCCTGTCATAGGCTATTGTATAGTGCATAGCCAGTGGCTATATCCACAGATTAAGAGAAAGCACCCCCCCACACACACACACACACATATACTACAGCCATTCCAGCTACATGTATATGTACATGGCCCACTTTGTAATGGCAACCATGAAAGACTATGTGTCAGCCCTTATGTGCATGGATTTATACTGTGCAATGTTTAGTTCAGACAGAATAAAACTGTTGCAGTAAGTGGTTTACCATTCCATATGGTTGTCGGTCCCCTGTGCAGTGTGGCATGTCACACAGCTACTCATTAAATGAAAGTTATGTGCCTCACATATGTGGTTTCTGACACTGCCAATGCTGTGAATGTGTGAACATAACAACTGTTACGGGCTATGGTCCTTTGTACCTTTAAATACCATGCAACAAAACAGGATATACCTACAGAACATGGATGCATAGATTTGCTTCAATCATACATTAAAACACACCACAGTCTGTATTTGTGCTTATGTCACAATGCTGATTTCTATTACTGGCATTTTTAATAATCATGTAAGTATGTGGTACATTGTATCCTACATGGTACCGCAACTGTAATCAGTGGTGCATGTTCACTATTGCTGCTATCCAGCTCCTATCCACTATGTTCCTGTGTACTACATGTGCTTTGTTGCATTTATTGCTTGAATGATATCCATGTGTATGTGATTAGTGGCAGAATCCTGAGGTATGCTGGTTACACTTTCATAGGTTCATAGGTTCATACAAGGTTACTATGCTAATGGCCCTAGATCTCTTGCAAACCTAACCATATTTATCCTGAGTTGCCCCAATTGTCAGTGATTAGGTGAGTGAAGTTCACAGAGATGAGGTTCTATGGTAGTAAATACTGACATCTTCTGTCCAGGAGAGACATGGGCACCACCCCAGGAGTGAATTTGCGGACACTCATCCATTGATCTAGGTCACTTTGAAAAGAGTCAGGGATGAGCTCTGTTTCATGTGAATTGGGAGCTTGTTCTAGAGAAGTGGCAGTCTGTGGGAGATGTATCTGTCTCTCCAGCATGACCTGTTCATGTCAGAGGCTAGGTTAAGATTCCTGGAGTGAGTGACCCTCCTACAGTTTAATTTATGAATGTGCAGCATTTTCATCAGGGCCAGGTCAGAAACTGTCCTATAAGCCAAGCACAGGTCACCAACCTGTAGAAGACAGCACACAGTGACAGGGATTTCAGTGTTTCCACATAAGACTTGTTTTGTGTACCCTGTAATTTCTTGGTGAGAAGTCTCTGTGGTCTCTCCAATTACTGCAGGTGTGTGGTGAGGTATGCAAAAAAAGGAGCGTTGCATTCAATTATTGGTCTGATGATGGCCAAGTATAATGGAATTATAACATCCTGAGATCTAGATGTGATGCTTTTACTTATAAGATATCTCACTTAGAAGGATTTCCTTACTATTGTGGATGTGGTGGTCAGAGTTCAGACTGCTATCAACCTGATTACCCAGATCATGTATCACTGGGTCTACACTTGGGGGGGGGGGTGCTGTCTATAATGTGATCAGCAGGGATGACAGCTTTCCTAAAGGGAACAATAATGTATTTTTTGCACTTAGCTTTAAACTATGACTTTGACCCAAATTATTTGTCTGCATTAACCCTGTCTGCAGTACATAATCCAAACAAACTGTCTGTAGCATATTAACATCTTTGGAAGACTCAGTGATTGCTCCAAATTTGCAGTTGTCAGTGAAAGAGGCCAGCTGCAGACCATCCACGTTTGTCTGGATTTCTAAGAAATAAATTGCGAACAGTAAGGGCTTGATGTGTTGCATATGCAGATGTATATTTCCATTTGTAACTATTTATGTGGGGACATACACTCTTGCCATACAGCTGTGCATAGATAAATGCTGCATATCTGGTAAGAGCTAAAAATGTTAGGCTGCGTATCATTTTCTTAATGCAGGTCCTGAGTAATAAGTGCCCACCTCAGGAAGGATCCCATTGCTGACAATGCCTATTAACTAGAAATGAGGAGAGTCACAAAGAGCCAACGGCACCATCTGCACTCAGTTCCATCACTCCTGTCCATGCCAAGGGTGTTTCTGAGGCAATGGATGTGAACATCTGAGAGGGGATGCACCCGGATATGAGGAATGAATACCAGCAACTGATGAGGACCATGTTTCAGGACATAATCAGGGTGATGGTAAGGACTCATGCCAAACCTTTGATGACCATCCCAGTGATTGCTGGGCCCTTCCTCTGTCCTGACAGAATGCTCTTCAAACTATCTGGAGATATACAGAGCTGAGTATATTTTTCTGGCACTTCAGAGTTGTGTACTGGTAATTGTTGTTTGACTAATTTTATATAATTGCTGGCTGACTTCAGAGTTGTGCACTGTTATTTTTGCTTCACTGTATAGTTTTTCAGATCTCTGCTGAAGGTTTTTCCCCCTCCCCCTATTTCTCTGTGTCTTAAGTTGGTATAACTGGTTTTACATCCTGTGTGTTATTTGACTATCTACATGATTACTTGCATAAAATGAGACCCTCCTAGTAAAAGTCTGCAAATCATTGCTGGTGCCTCCCTGTGTCCTGACAGAGTGCTCTTCAAATTATCTGGAGATATACAGAGCTGAGTATATTTTTCTGGCACTTCAGAGTTGAGTACTGGTAATTGTTGTTTGACTAATTTTATATCATTGCTGGCTGACTTCAGAGTTGTGCACTGTTATTTTTGCTTCACTGTATAGGTTTTGAGATCTCTGCTGAAGGTGTTTTTCCCCCCTCCCCCTATTTCTCTGTGTCTTAAGTTGGTATAACTGGTTTTACATCCTGTGTGTTATCTGACTGTCTAAATGATTGCTTGCATAAAATTAGACCCTCCTAGTAAATGTCTGCATATCATTGCTGGAGCCTTCTTGTGTCCTGACAGAGTGCTCTTCAAACTATCTGGAGATATACAGAGCTGAGTATATTTTTCTGGCACTTCAGAGTTGTGTACTGGTAATTGTTTGACTAATTTTATATCATTGCTGGCTGACTTTAGAGTTGTGCACTTATATTTGCTTCACTTTATAGTTTTTCAGATCTCTGCTGAAGGTGCCCCCCCCCCCCCTATTTCTCTGTGTCGTAAGTTGGTATAACTGGTTTTACATTCTGTGTGTTATCTGACTATAAAGGATTACTTGCATAAAATTAGACCCTCCTAGTAAAAGTATGCATATCATTGCTGGAGCCTTCCTGTGTCCTGACAGAGTGCTCTTCAAACTATCTGGAGATATACAGAGCTGAGTATATTTTTCTGGCACTTCAGAGTTGTGTACTGGTAATTGTTGTTTGACTAATTTTATATCATTGCTGGCTGACTTCAGAGTTGAGCACTGTTATTTTTGCTTCACTGTATATTTTTTTTCAGATCTCTGCTGAAGGTGTTGGTTTCTCCATACCCAAACTCCCTATTCCTGTGTTGCTGTTTAAATTTGGCGGCTTTTGCAGTTGCCCGCCCTCACTGTAGATTTGATCTGGGACACTCCCCCCAGTCCCATCTCTTTACCTCATTCTACCTAATAGACTCCTTCTGCACTTGTTTTTAGTCATTTTTAATTTAATTGCATTTTTTAAACTGTTTGGTCTAACATTGCTACATACTCAAGTATGCTAGCTTGTACTGCATTTGAATTGTTTTTACTGCTGTTTTAGCTACTTTTCTGTATATATATATATATATATATATATATATATATATATATATATACTTATATGCTCAGAGGGTCGAAGCTCAAGAGAACGGCCGGAAACTGACAACCAAGCAGAAAGAAGACGACAGCGGGTCGAATGCAGCAGATTGTCGACAATGCAGAAGACCGACGCGAGGATAGGAAAATGCAAACATGGGATGCCTGACGGGAAAGTTTACGAGTGCGATGAAGTGAGATAGGAGTTAAAGGGGTGCGAGGTGGGTGAAGTGAGTTAGGGTGGGTTTGAGGCGGGGGGGGGTTAAGTGAGTTAGGGTTAGGGGAGGCGATAGGGGTGGGTTAAGTGAGTTAGGGTTAGGGAGACCTTAGGGTTAGGGTAAGGTTTAGTGTGGGCTTGTAAGGATTTTGCTGTGCTTGTGTTGTGTGTGTGGTTTGTGGAATGGGGATGTGTTTTGTTTTTAATTGTTATTGTGGTGTGCAGTGTATGGTTATTTCGTTGTCGGTTATGTGTGGTTTCGTGTTTATGGACTGTCGAATATGTGGTGTCGGTGATGTGGTTGTCGGTGTTGTGTGGTTTCGGCTATGTCAGGTAGAACCATATATATATATAAATATATATATATATATATATATATATATATATATATATATATATATATATACCTTTCCTGTAACAGTCCAGATTCAGATTTGCTGTATCCAGGACTGTATGTAAGCTTCTGAGCCCCCCCCCCCAAGCTTTCTGTGTTGGAGAAGCCTTCTAGCTTATCAGTGGGAGTGGTAAGCACTAGGTAACCTATCTACCACATAAGGAGTGGTTCTGGCCCAGAAATTGTAGTTATTGGCTGTTTGGGCAGTTTTTCCATCTCTCTCAACTTTCTGATTTAAAAGCCTGCATTTGCACTTGTTTCCCCCCTTTCCTGTAACTAGTTTAGTCCAGATACAGATTCTTAGTTTTAGCACTTGAATTTGCTTATTCGTGATCAGCACATGTTCAGAATTTTTAAGCACTAAATAACCTACTAATTACTACAGCACTCAACCTTCCTCATTACGTAGAGTAAAACAGTTTTGGTATTTACTTTCCTTACTTGCTTATAGATAAACAGCTCTTCTACTCACTTTCCTCACTTATCTAGAGGAAAATAGTTTTTTATTCAGGCGTGTCCAAGGGTAAGCTTCCAGTGTTCTCTCCTGTCTATCTGATGAATCTGGGCATCTTGGGGAAATGTAGAAATTGCTTCATGTACACAGACAACCCTCTCCTCCTATCACCCAACACTACTACCTGTGAGAGATGCACTTATCTAGCCAAACTGGAGGTAAAGCTCTCTCCAATCAAGACTGAACTTGACAGTCAAGAGGAGAAACTAAACACTTGCACCACACCACACTCATCACATAGTCTCACTAAATCTACACCACCAAAATCCACACAAAGAAACATGAAAACATTTGCGGAGGCTCTCAATAATAATCTTCTCAAGCAACAGAGACATCCAAAGCAGAAATACAAGCAACCTCCACCCGCCAACACAACCCAAATTACACATAGCCCGCAGACTCAGTGTGCTACTCAACCACAGCCAATAAGGCAAAACAAAGTACCTAACACACTAGTCATAGGTGACTCTGTAGTCAGGCACACTGATGTCCCACTCACCAGGCTAAACAAGGAGAAGGTCACTGTCAGCTGCCTGTCGGGTGCCAGGATCCGCCACATAACCCACGCACTCAGGTCACTCCACAACAAGTACAAATATGACTGTCATTGTCCATGTTGGTGTGAACGACCTGAGACATACCTCCCTGGACTACATGAAAAGAGACATGGAAGAGCTCTCCGATCTTGTAGCCTAGGCAGGTATGACCCTAGCCCTGAGTAGCATTCTGCCATCACCCAGAATGATGCCGCAGTACAAGGACAAAATGATTGACTTCAACAATTGGCTAAGCTTCTGGTGCCATTCTAAAGGGATCCAGTATCTGTCTGCCTGGGATGACATGATCGACAGACCACGATGCTTTGCTGGAGATGTCACATCTGGGATTCCGGATACTGGCTAAGGTTCTTGCTGCCCCTATAGTGCCTTTTTTAGGCAAGGTTCAAATGACAAATTCACCACCATAACAGGGACAGGCAAGAAAAAACTGAGGGTGATGCTACTCAATGCTAGAAGTCTAAATCTCAAAATGCACTCACTCAAGGCACTCCTTAAAATGGAGAACATCAATATCTGTACAGTGACTGAGAACTGGTTCAAGGTTCCAGAGAGCACCCCTGCACTACCAGGCTATAACTTATACCACACTTTTCGACCATGTAACCTGGACCGGAACATCAAAGGCGGAGGTGTGTCCATATTCATTAAGGATATCCACACCTCCAGGCTAGTTGCTCAGCATAATGCAGCCAAGGTTATCCAAGTGCAACTAACTCTGGGCAAAACTGCAATCCAAATTGTAGCTAGCTACAGATCACCCACCATGCCCCAGGATTCCCACTCCTCTTTTCTTGATGTATTGGAAAATATTAGGGTTCAACCAAACACCCTAATAATGGGCAATTTCAACTACCCCACCATTAACTGGGAAAACTACTTACGTACCAACTTCCTTGCTCAACGCTTTCTGGAATTCATAAACTCCAGTGCCCTGGATCAACTTATCCACACCCCTACCAGGGGCAATAATATCCTAGACCTAGTCATTACCAACATGAGTGACCGGTGTTCCACACCTGAAGTCACCGCCTCATTGGTCCGATCCGACCATAACCTAATTACTCTAGATATCCACATCCTGCCTCCACCCCCCATTAAGGAAACCATGGTAAAATATTTCTCCAAAGCCAACTTCGTGCTTCTTAAGACAGAAGTGGTGAACTTCATGACACCCATGCAGATGGACAATACAGTTATGACTACTGAATCCTACACAATTGCATTTTATAAGCACTTACATGAGTGCATGGATCATGCTATCCCAAACAGAACCAAGACGCTATCCTCCAAAAAATGGAAGCCAATCTGGTGGTCCCCTGCCATAAGCAAACTGCACAACAGAAGGAAGAAACTGTTGCAAAAGAGAGTAAAATCCCATAAGTGGAGGAGCTCCCTGGTCAGCCTCAGTAAAAAGCTGCAATCCTTGAAAAAAACTCCAAAGCTAGTTACAAAAACAAAATCGCCACTGATTCTAAAGACAACCACAAAGCATTCTAAAGCTATGTCAAGAATCTCAATGGTAACACTCAGATCTGCTCTGAGTTACAGCACAATGGCACTAAATATACCGAACCAACTGATATTGCCAACATCCTTGCAGATAGGTTCAGTGCTAACTTTACCCCCCTCTCACCCCCTAAAGAGCCCATCTCTATACCAGAAGAATTCAAAGTTCCTGTAATCATGGCTGCACAGGTAAAAACCACACTCTCCAAAGCCAAGAACACAACATCCATAGGACCAGACAAAATCCTAGGCTGCGTTCTACATGAACTACAAAACGAACTGGCACTCCACCTAAGTACCATGTTCAATCATAACCTCACCTCAGGCATTGTGCCTGCTGAATGGAGCACAGTGATGGTTATCCCACTCCACAAGGGGGAAGCCACTATGGACCCTGGGAACTACTACCCCATTAGCTTGATGAGCCTGGTCTGCAAGGCCATGGAACGTATCATCATGGGACTTATAAACAAAGACATTGGTAATCTCCAAACTCTGGACCCCACCCAGTTCGGGTTTGTAAAAGGCAGATCATGTCTCCTAAACCTGATAGACTTCTTTGAAGCAGTCACCAATGCTGTAGACAAGGGTAAGGTGGTTCACACAGCCTATCTAGATCTTGCCAAGGCTTTCGACACCACCCCCCACTCTGGAATTATAGATAAACTTACTAAATTAGGTATAAATCCCTATGTTACAAGATGGTTTGCCAACTGGCTCACTGACAGAACCCACACTGTGAAAGTAGCAGACTCCAAATCCGACTTCAGACCAGTGACAAGTGGAGTACCACAGGGTTCAGTCCTGGGTCCTCTCCTGTTTGGTATTTACTTCTCTGAAGTACAGGCTAACACAGAACGTCTTTGGCTAACGAAGTTCGCAGATGACTGCAAACATGCAGCCATATTCGAAACTCCTAACAATGTGGGCATCCTACAAAAGGGCCTCACTGAGACAGCTGCCTGGTGTCAAAGCCATGGCCTCAAGCCCAATGCCAAAAAGTGCATTGTCATCCCATTTAGTAAAAACTCTGTACCCATGAACTACAACATAGGTGGTAGTATACTTAACACAGAAAGTGTGATAAGAGACCTTGGGAAGCAGGTGGACAGTAGTCTCTCCTTTGATAATCATATCGCCACAGTAGTCAGGAAATCCTTCTACGTGGCACACCTCATCTCAAAAGGTTTCTCATCCAGGAAAAAATAGGTAATTGTTCCCCTCTACTCATCACTCACTAGACCCATTATAGAGTACAATGCCCCTTTTGGTATGTACCTCACAAGACATCTACAGCAACTGGAAAGGCCACAGAAATACCTCACAATGAGGATTACTGGCTTCAAACAGATGCCCTACGCAGACCGTCTCAAAAAACTCCAGCTTTACTCCGTCACATATCGCCTACTCAGAGGCGATCTCTGCCTAACATACAAAGCTATGTCAAACTCAGAGCTGTTGGACATGCTCCACTTAAAGAAATCCCAATCCCTCCGAGCTACATGCTCTAGGGACCTAAACCTTGTCACCACAATAAACAGAACATGCCGGAGGGATAGATTCCTGTCCCAGAGACTTCCCATACTCTGGAACAAGCTACCCATCTATATCAAACAAAGCTCCTCATTAACATCCTTCAAGAAAAATCTTGATGATTGGATGGGAAATAGGAAATTCACCTCGGGGATCACCTCTGTGGCTCTGCTCAACAGTGGCACAGGAAAATAATTTTCTTGGGTGGCAAAAGCCAGGGTACCTTTTTGGCTGAGCTTGTATAGGCCCCAGGGCCGATAGCCTAGTACCTCCCTATGAACCTACGAACCTATGATGGCAATCCCTCTAGGAGTTTTCTTCTCAGGTCTACATATGTGTGGTACTTACCCACTTCCATCTGCAATGCCTGTGTGTGTGCATATTTTATACATCATCCATTTATTTTTATGTACATCTTGCTGTAATCATACCAGTGTAACTGCATATGTCAGTTATGCATACATGTTGTTGATGGCTCTTCATATCTAGTGGACTGACACTTTCATATGTCCACTCTTGTGCATCTATGCCCCCCCATATGTTAACACTGTCATGCTTCTACACCATCTGTTGGTCTGGAATATCTGGGCAGTGCCTTGTCATTACTTTTTTCCTGTTTCATAGTTATGCAGGTGCTGTCAGATGTACCTAAGTTTGTTTTTCTGTGTAAATAGTGAATTATGTTACCCTGAAGTCAATGTCAGTGGCACACATCTATTTCCATTAACACAATGGTCAAGATACTTTACCCATGCCGTTAGGGGTACACTTATTAGCTTCAGCCTTAATCTGTGATAGTTATGTTTGTCATGCTGTCTAATGTGTCCATTTTTGCCAGCAGCATTATGGTGATCCTGTATTGTAAAGATACTGGCCAGAATGGCCTGTTCATGCTTGTTGAATCTGTCAGGTATTCATACCATTCTGTAGTTATGTATTGTTGTACAGTAGACACAGCTATACTTAATGCTGTTTAAGTTGTTGGACATTATGTCTGCCTGCAGCACTGATGTGCTACTATCCAGCTGTATCACAGGCTACTATTCCCACATCTGCTGTGGCACATTTTATTGCTGTTACTGCATTTGTCCACATGCATATGTACTCATGCAGGTATTTTAGGCTTGCAGGTAGAATTGGCATGCCGCTGTGCTTGTTTGTTCTGCCTTCTGGCATCCTAAGCCAGGAACTGTGGATTTGAGTCATATTAGGGGTGATATAATCTGTCTTCCTTGTTAGTATGGTGGTGAGTATCCCTGTCTGTCACATGAGTGACCAAGGTTTGGGGGGGGGGGCGCCTGGCATAATGTTTAGGGTATTGCCTCACAGATAAAAGGTACAGAGTTTGATTCCGACCACTGGTTACTAGTTAGGCTTGTAATAGTCTGCAGGCTGATAGTCTAGCATTTACCGATGAACCTATTTTAGTATGAGCCTGTTCCTACATACATGTGTCCATGTATGTAAACCTAAATCAGGGTATCATATCCTGTTTCTTGTTCTGTTTGTCCCATGTGTGCTATGCATTTATGTGTTGCCATTCACATATGGACTTATTGTTGGCCACTGGACTTATTTATCATTCTCTTTGCAGTATGCTGCCCACCCATACCCTGTCTGTTTTACTGGCTGCATTCACAATGGCACTAATGGACATCTGTGTCACTGATTTGTACCCTACTAACTGTGGCACTGCATGCCACAGTTTTGTAAACTTTCCTATTGAAGAGTACCTTTGTGAGTTCTGCATTTGCCTATTAACTGCTAAGTGTCTGTATAACCACTGTTAAGTGTTTTGCTGTCCATTGTTTAGTGTGTTAATACATGGGTATGGTAATTTCAAAACTTGTTGTCATTGATATGCAAACATTGCTAATATGTGCTCCATTAAGGGGATCATAATCCTTTTTCACACCTTCTTATACACTTATGTGACTTTGGTTATGACAATATCATCTATGTGTATGCATGCCACAGCATGTCATTGTATTCCACATGACTTAATTAGGGCTTATGCACCTTTGACATTGGCTGCTATGTATCTATCCTACAGTTCTCATGCTGCCATATGCCATGTCACACAGCTGTGGCTACACTTTTGTCCACATGTACTATGGACACCATATTGTATCCGGGTTACCTGTAACATCTTCTAGAATCAGCACATGCTGTACAGTTTGATGAGTACTCAGGTGTGATAGTTGTCACTTGTCCATAGCCCAGTGTTGTGGACTGTTACCTCTCCTTCCCTTGAGCTCAGGTGACTTTCATGCATTTTGTGTGATATCCACACAATGCTATGTTTACCTCATAACAGCACTGTCAGCAGCTCTCGAGTGTCACATATGTAGCATTTTGTAGTGCATAACACACTGTATGGTACAGTTTCAGGTCTGATATTGCTGTGTTCTACATATTCATGTATATTGACATAATACTGTTTGGTTATCCAATAGATGACACTGGTGCTTCTCTGTAATGGAGTGTAGACATGTATGTAATATGACATCTAATAATGGACACCTGTTGCTTCTACTATAATTTCCCTGTGTGGATCATTACATTTTCTGTGATGTGCAATGTGTGCCTGTGTACATGTACTTCTACAGGTAGCTTAACACTCCTTCTCATGTCTGCCCATGTCTTGCACACATTGTGGTCTACTGCAATGGTCTCCAACCTTTTTCGCACCAAGGACCAGTTTCATGTAAAACAATTTTTCCATGGACCAGCCATTGCTCATGCATAATAAAGTGCATAATATTTATTTATTTATTTATATGACATCTATTTAGTGGAGAGGTACGAAGTCCATTTTCAGCTAAGACCCATGGAGTAAAGCTCCAAAGTACAATAAACAGACAATTGGCAATAATTACCAACAAAAAAAAAATGTACATTCTGCTTAACAGCATAAGATTGATATACTGTGGTCAAGAGGTTGAGCGGTAAATAAAACTAATGTGCAACCTTATTGACTTTCTAAGTTTATAGGAGCAATATTAGAATCTGTCCCAATTATTTGTGGATCTGCCCAGATTTATTGTGCGAGAGGTTGAGTGGTATGGTCAAGACTACATCTTGCATGCAGGGAGTACATTTAATCTACATTTAAAATACTACACCTGTCTTACCATTTGAATCTGTGTGTGTGTGTGTGTGTGTGTGTGTGTGTGTGTGTGTGTGTGTGTGTTGTTTCTGTTCTTTATCTAAAGTTAAAACTTGCAATTTTATAGACTGCAGTGCTTATCAATTGGTTTCTGTGCTGTGTCTAAGTGTTCTGAGTGGCTGTTATTTTATTGCTTCTTTACTATATCCCTTCTAAATATGAAGTTACATCTATTAATCAATCTGGGTTTCACAGTATCTGTTATTTCTCTGAGTTCTTAAGTAGATAGCAACATTAAATATCTAATTCTGTGCTTTACTCACTTTTCAAACACTACATATTAGTATTTTTCTGAGCCATTAAGTGGATTATTACCATTTCTCATCCAAGTCTGTATTCTAGTCACTTTTCAAACTTAAAACAAAAAGGAATCTTTGGCCAGACATGCAAGTTAAAGGTACTAATTTAAGTCATTTTTATAGTCTGCATTGCTATTCAATTAGTTTCTGTGCTGTACCTAGGTGTTCTGAGTGGGCTCCTGTTTTATTGCATTTTAGTATCTCCCTGTTCTGAATTTATTCTCCACTCTTCTACCCTTCTCATTTTGTGATTTTTTTAAACATGGTGGTATTTGAGCTGCCTGCTCCTGCTGTATATCTGGCATTGGAAGCTTCTCCCAGTCTCATTTTCTGTATACCTGGTTCTAGTTGCTACTTTCAGTCTTATCTCCTCTAATCATTTTTTTTGGTTGCTGACAGAAAAAAAAAACAAAACAAAAAAAAACAAAGAAGGCTCTCCCTTAGACTGTTGGTGTACTTTGAAATTGCCTTTAAGTGTGTGTTTTCCTCATTCATGACTCATCTGCTTTTGAATCACCTTGTAATTACTTGTAATTAGTTGTTAGATTTGTTTCTGGGACTTTTTCACTTGTTGTTAGATTAGTTTCTGGTACCTTTTCACTTTTGGCTAGCTAAAGTGTGTTTTTGCAATTCTAGTGGCAGTTGGAAGGTAACATGGTTTATCTAACATGGGATACACTCAGACATACAAGAGAAGTACTTGTAACTAGTTGCTTGATTTGTTTCTGATACAGTCTCAACTTTGTCTAAGTAAATTGTTTTTTTTTTTTTCATTAAGAAGACTGAGATTGCAATTCTTGTAGGAATATAAGGTAGCCTGATCTGTCCACTTTGAAAAACACACAGACTGGATTAAACAGATAATTACTTCTTGTAGCTAGTTATTTGATTTGTCTCTGATGCATTTTACTTTTGGCTAACTAAAGTGTGTTTTTCCATTAATAATACTGGGCATGCAATTCTAGGAGCAGTAGAAAGACAGTTTGGTCTATTCAAGTTGAGAAACACTTGAGGGTTTGGGCTTAAAGTGGTATTGTGTCATCATTCAGAGGGCTATTTTAGGCACTTAGTAGTTTGATGTCAAACTGCACTTGAGAGTTCCTTTTACTGTGCTTACACATCAAGAAGTTCCAGGATCATTCATCTTGTGGCAGAATGTGTTATCTGGATTCTCTGAGATGGGAAGCACTCTGGAGAGGTCAAAGTAAAGTTATTATTAGCCAGATGCATGGGAGTTAATTTTCACCTTTTTTCTGTCTCCTATAAATTAGGCACATTTGCTCAAAACTATTCACCAAGCAATGGCAATTAGCAACATCCCGTATAATAGCAAACCTATAAAGATTTTTATTTATGTATTTACATTTGTTTATCAGGAAAATCTGACTGGACACAGGTCCTTTTTCAGCGGAGGCCCGGGGAGAAAAGCTCTACACTAAAATACATTAAGTACAGAAGTTAAAAATAAAAATTAATAAAATTGATATAAATGCAATTTAACAATGCCAGCATAAGCCAGAAATGTAAAATATGAGTAGCTTAGTCACATGAGGGCAGTAGATATACATGGAGTATACATCCATATATGCATAGGAGCACTGGCTAGATCTGTAATTGCACATATTGAAAGATTAATGCAATAGTAACAGTAACAGTAGTGATGTAGTTATAAAGCTTATTGGACATAGTTATGGCTGTAAACTGAACCAGATATAGAGTTGTGTTTGGAGAGATGGCGGAGTAAGCAGGTGGAGAGATTAGGAGGAAATAGTATGGAAAGAATAAAGGAGTAAGACAGGATGTAGATTAAGTAGTATAGATAGAACAGATGGTGGGTAGAAGTCTTAGGTGATTGAGATGAAGTGAGGTCTAAAGGAGGTTAAGTAATAAAAAGGAATGCCGGCTCCTACAGATGGAAGATTGAAATGAACTATGCAGGATGTCTATGTGGCAGGATGTCTATGTGGCTAGGGGGGCAGGTAGAAATAGAGGGTCCCTAGTCTGGCTTAGACATAGTCATTAGGACTTTAGCCTGTAATACAGAAAGGCTTCATGTGGAGCTATGCTTAGGGCAACTAGCTAGCACATCAAACAGTAATAGTACAAGATAATTGCACCATGTAACGTCTAGCCTTAACCCTATACACAACTCAAGGAACCCCTGTAAAACCAAGTTACTTAACCATAATAGCTCAGCCCTAGTACAGGTCCTGACAATATGGATATGCAATTTCATGATGTTTCTGCGGCCAACATGGTAGATACAGGCATTCTAAAACAATGTAGCAATTGTCTCACTTACTCAGACAACCTTTTAATCACTAAAGAAACTACCACAAAATGTGAAACATGTACATACATAACTTCCTTGGAAGTAAAAGTCTTGCTTGCAGACAAGGTTTTTGAGAACACACCCGCTACATCCTTCTTACATACTGCTCATCACAGGCATAGACCTTCTTATGCTGAGGCAATTAAAAGAAACCTTCCCAGCCATGAAAGACCTCGTAAGTCATCAAACAGCAATACCTACCCTATGCAATCACTAAATCACACACCAAAAACAACACCTAATACCACAGATAAACTTGCACCCAGTGATCTGCCAAGAATGAAGCCCATAAGGAAAGCAAACACTTTACCTAGTAATATTGTCTCAGAGGATTCTGTTGTACAACACACAGATGCCCCTCTCACAAGGCTGGACAAAGAGAAGATAATTGTCAGTTCCTTATCTGGAACTTTTATCAGCAATATCACACACACACACACACACACACACACACACACACACACACACACACACACACACACACACATACACACACACTCAGTTTACTGCACTACAGGTACCAATATGATTCTGTCATAATCCATGTGAGTGTAAATGACCTGAGGCATGCCTCACTGGACCATATGAAAAGAGACATTATGGATTTCTCTGGATATGTGTCTCACAGATAGATATGTGCCATGCATTGAGCAGCATTCTACCTTCACCAAGGATGATGCCACAGTATAAACAGAAAATGATTGGTTTTAATAATTGGCTTAGTTTCTGGGAGGACATTTTTAACAGACAACATTACTTCGCCATGGATGGTCTGCATCTGGCACCACCGGATTTTTGGATATTGGCTAAAACTTTATCCAGCCCCTTAGAAGCTTTTTAGACTATGTCAAAATGACAAAACTATCAACGTAGAAAAAAATCAAAGTAACCTTAAGATGTTACTGCTCTGTGTAGCTGCCTAAATAACCCCCCCCCAAAGCTCTTCTCATTCTGCAGAATGAAGACATCTGTGCTGTTACTGAGACTTGTTTTAAAGTTGCAAAAGTATTCCAGCATTGCAAGGTTACAGTGGCTAGTAAACATTTAGACCAACAGCAGCACAAACAGAGACTAAAGGTGGAGGTATCTCGATCTACATTAGCAACAAATGCAAGTTCAGGTTGATTAAACAGGATAGTATTCTGGAGATCATCCATGTCAATGTCTCCATTGACAAGATTTCTTACCATGTCCTGGCCTGCTACAGCTCACACTCTTATGATCCACAATGCTCCAAACTCTTACCTAGGCCTATTAGAGGCACAAACCATCCAACCAGATACCCTGTTCATGGGAGAATATAACTACTGCACTATAGAATAGGAAACATACACTGCCTTTAACTCACAGGTGTGTTTCCTGGAATTTATCAGTACAAATACTTTGAAACAGATAGTGCATACTCCAACTAGATGATTTAACATATTGGACCTAGTACTCACCAACACTGGAGACAATTGCACCCCCTCACTACCCCCTGTGAAATCCCTTCTAGCATATCCCCCAACTATTAACAGGCAACAGTGCTTGCTAAGGCCAAAAACACTTCTTCATTGGGTTCCAAATGTTCTATGTTGGTAGTTTTGTCACTTTGACCTTGTCTAAAAATCTTCTAAGGGGCTAAATAAAGTGTTATCCAATATCTAAAAGTCCAGTGGTGTCTGATAAAAAGCCTAGAACATGACCTAGCAGGACCACTTCATGGCATTCTTAAACTACAGCCTCAAAACAGATATTGTACAAGGTGAACTGATGGCTACAATGGTCAGGTCTTTTCAGGGTGGAACTACAAATCTATCAGTCTGACAGGTCTAATATGAAAGCCATAGAATGAATAATCCTGGAAATGATCAAAATGATATTGGCAACCTATAGTCACTGGATTCATCCCAGTTTGGTTTTATTAAGGAAAGGTCTTGTCCACTCAGCCTGGTAGGATTCTTTGAGTGGGGTCACCAAGGCTATGGATTAGGGGAAAATGGTGCATGCCACCTACCTTGATCTGGCCAAGGCAGTCAATACAATACCCCACTCAGGTATTGTTGAAAAACTCTCAGAACTAGGCACAAATCCCTCTATAATGTGCTGAATTGCTGTCTGATCACAGATAGGAGCCAAGAAGTAAGGATCAATGAAACCACTTGCATCAGGATATTGGTCAGCAGTGGATTGCTTCAGGGTTCCATGTTGGGAACACTCCTGTTTGGCATCTACTTATTGGAAATCAAGGCTAAAGTCAAAGGCCTCTGGCTCTTCAAGTTTGCAGATTCCTCCCATGACACCAACATTCTACAAGAGGTTCTAACACAAGCAAATGGCTGGTACCAAAGCCATGGATTAAAACTCTGTGAAGAAATACATCATAGTGCCCTTTGGGAAATTATTAACTAAAGCTAATTACACCACTGATAAAAAAAAAGCTCTAACAGTTGACTTTTTATGGATCTGAGAACATATGTAGGCAAATCTGGCCATTTTATGTTGTCCACGGTATGGTATCCAGGTGAAAGAAAGTTATAGTGCCATTCTACACAACCCTTATCAAACCCATCAATGAGTACAATGGTCCCTTTGGCATGGATGTAACCAGGCACTTGCAACACTTGGAATACCCTCAAAGGTCCTCACCAGGAGAATCCTGGTTATGAATACCCTGTTATACCCAGATCGACTTAATTCCCCTATCTTTGTACTTAGTCTCCTACAGGTTACTTAGGGATGATCTATGCCTGGGATGTAAGGTATCCTTAAATCCAGCTCTGATGGATCTCCTGATCATCTGCAAAACAAACAGCACTAAAAATACTAAATCCAGGACCTAAACGTTACCTGTGACATAAATAGAACATGCTGGAGAGACCAATATGTGTCTCAAAGGATCCCTGCACTGTGGAAAAAGATCCCCATCTAAGTGAAGTAGAGTGAATTCCTGACCCTATTCAAATGAAACCATGATCATTGCATAGGAAATTGCAAACTCACCTCCAGTCTGGCCCCAGTGTCTCTCGTTGATAGAGGTCAACAGTAAATTAGTGCTCAACAACATACACCCCACCACATTACCCTTAGCTACCTCCTTACTAACATACCACACCATATAGGCATCCAAGGAACACAAGGCCAAAACTGTGTTTGGTTAAATGACTAGGCTTGTAAAGAACTTGTGGTCATTAGCCTTGTATAAACCTACAAATCGATGAACCTATATTCTGTTCCTTTTTATATTTATATAATGAGATATGCATTTTATATTATTCACAGAACTTTCTCTCAGTGCTTTGATGCTTTTGTCCTATTAGACTGGAGCCTAAACTGTTGCTATGGCTATGTTTGTCAGCTTGAGGAATTTGGCATGTCTGTCACTTGACCCTGTTGTAATTTGCAATAATGATATGCTGGCTTTGTGAAGAAGGTGAATATTTTGCTGTGGTTTTTGATGTCATAAGTGTCATGTTGCAAAGTTGAAGAGGTGAGAGTTTGCTAAGTCTTTGGGCCTGACCACCACTGCAGTATCCAACTGCTGCCCTGTGGTGAAACATAACACATTTTGAGTTTGTGTGTCATACCCAAGGACCCAGCTATTTATGCTGGTCAAGTATTAGCAGAGACCAATGTACCACTGGCCCATGTACAGGTGCTCTAAACCAATTCAAGGTCCACCTACAATGTCTGGTGTTATTTTGGATGTGCTCTGAAATGTTGACATGACTTGCATCAGAGAGATCTGATTAGCTAACAGCTTTGGCCCTTATCTGTTCCTCTGGTTTCTTTGGGGTACTGCGGCCAAGATCCATACAATCAGAAGGTGTAAGAGCAACTTCTTGCACTCCCCACTGATACTGACTAAGGTAGTCTTTGGGGATACCAACACCTTTATTTATGTTATGTTCACATGAGCAACCTGTAGTTTCATTCTCATTTACTGCTGGCTTAGTAATCAGAGAATATATAACCATGGGTTCATGGACTTCCTCCTTGTGCCATTCCTGATGACAACAAACTATTTATTTATTTATTTATTTATGTATTTTACTCTGCAGAATCAGTCTATGACTCCTATTCTCCTGTGTGAGCTACCATTCATTCAATACCTTCTGGCTAAGCACCTAACTACTAGAAAACAAACACATGCTAGGCTCCCTGCTGCAGGCAATACTCACACTCCTTCAGGTGTCACCAGAGCAGTGAGCTGAGCTATCTCCTTTACATCCAGGATGGGTGAGCTGGCATCAATGTTCAGGCGCATCCTATCCTGCCTGACCACTCTAGTACATAAGCCACTAAATGAATACAGATTGCTGGGTTACAGTCAGGACGTTATGTGGTCATGGCCAAACTGGCTAGATTTTGTCCAGTTTAAAATTTGAGTCACTGATGAGTCTGTTTCTCTCAAGCAATTTATTTTTTTATTATGAATGTATTTGGCTTCACTCAGGTAATTACTTCTGCTATTGATTGTCTTGAAGAAAGTCTAGAATAGGTGTTCAAATATGGTGCATTTGCATTAGAATTGCTAGTGGAGTTTGTCAGGGAGTTAGTCTGGCCCCCATCTTATTGGTTTCTCAAATCCAGTTCCTCTAAATTATCATCAATTATCCCATCTTTGAATGGTTTTTGAACAGGTGGTTTTAGTAAGTTATTTTCAACTTAAAATACAGCTGCTTCTTTCTCACTGGTCTTGCTTGACTCACTTCATATATACCTTGATCACCTTAAACAACATGAGTTTTAGTTTGACATGGAGGTGTGTGTTCTGAGAAGGTAAGTTTGAAGGCCTAAGCCTTTTTTAATTTCTCCAAGTCTTTGGGTTTCTAATACCATGATGGGAATGAGCCTATATATATATATATATATATATATATATATATATATATATATATATATATATATATACTTCTATTGACATCTGAGACTGAGAAGACCGAGCGAGGAAGAGAAGATCCGAATTCGAAAGAAGAAACGGCGAAAGCTTATTGGCGAGCACCGACGCCCAGATGCAGAAGAACGACGACTGAGCACGACCGAAACGAACACAACCTGCCGACATGGGGTGCGGCTGTGTAAAAGTGTAGAGTGTGTAGTGTGTGCGGGTGCGGTAGGTAGAGGTGTGAGGATTGGACGGTGATTGGGGGATAGGGGGGGGTTGGGTGAGTTAGGTTAGAGGGGTTAGGGTTAAGTGAGGGGCCAAGTTAAGGAGTTAGGGTTAGAGTTAGAGGGCGGGTTAGGAGTTAGGTTATAGTGTGGTAGGTAAGTGTGATAGTAGGTTAGGTAAGGTTTTAGGGTAAGTGGTAGTGTGGGCTTGTGTGTGTTTTGTGTGCTTGTGTTGTGTGTGTGGTGTGTGTTTTTTTTGTTTTTTTTTTGTTTGGTGTTCGTTTGTGTTTCGGTTTTATTTCGTTGGGTATGTGTTGTGTTGTGGTTTTATGGACTGTCATATATGTGGGTGTCGGTGATGTGGTTGTCGGTGTTGTGTGGTTTCGATTATGTCAGGTAGAACCATATATATATATGTATATATATAAAGTAATAACCATTCCTAAGCCAAAGTATGATTAAAATTCATTAAATTTGTATTGTTTCAATCTTTGATGTTAGCCAGAAGTGCTCTTCGCAGCACCTGCAATTCGCCTAGTAACAATTCCTTTTGTAATTCATACAGTGTCACATGTATCAGTAACATATTTAAGTACAATTGTAAATTCTATATAACACTTTTTTGGTCATCAATAAATTTCTTATTTTCTACTTTTCTTTTATATTTATTGGCATATATTCTAAGTTTTTATGCCTGTGTTGACATTGTTAGTTTATTATTTGTGATAGTGCACAATAGATTGTGATCTGTTCTGATACTGCATTTTACGTTTATCACATCTATCTTTCTGAGTATTTTTATCAGTTCCCTCTTCTATACTCTTCTAACAGTGGCACTTCTTTCTTTAATTGCTTAATGGTTTTCTCTATTCTGCATTTCCATGATGGCATTTGATTTCTCCCCTTCCTTTCCCTTACTACCCTGTGCTTTTCTGGTAAGACTATATCTAATAGGCTATACAGCTGCACAGTAAAATATCCTATTTACTTTTGTTATATCGTATGAATCTCCCGGAACAGTATTAATTACTGTTGTGACGTCCCCACTCTGACACTAGAGAGGGAATACAAATGGATACACTCAGTGTTTCCAAATGCACATCTCTCTGCATCAAGCACAATTTCCGTTAAGATCACACAGTGCACAGAGGGCACACACTCAGCTTGGGATCTAGATTTCTCTATCTATCTCCATTCAGGTCCCAAATAAGACTCCCTACTGGCACAGCTGTAGGGATATGTCCTCAGCTGAGTGTCCAAGCCAAGTCCTCCAGCACCCTCTCTGTGAAAGCAGTGCTTCATGTCCCTGCCCAAGTAGCTGACACAAACACACTCTTCGAGATTTCATTTTAACCCACACCTGGGAAAGAGTCATTGCCACCAGCTCTTAAAAGGGCATCCAATTATACTGAATGAAATTAATATTAATGCACACGGTAATGATGGCCAAACAAACAGGCTTTCAGGAGTGGATAGAGTTATCACCAAATAAATACATGTAAATACTCTCAAAACTTAAATATATTTTAAAAAAAAGTTTATATATATATTTAACAATAAATAATATAAGAACATGAAAATACTATTTATTTATAGCAAACACCAGAGTGTCAGTCACAGGAGATATTAAAATAACACTGCTGGAAAGTTTCACACAGTTATAGAAAAACAGTATTTCTAATTTTACTATATATTCCTGATTGACTAAAATAATTACTGTCTCATCTTATGGAATAAACCGAGGAAAGGTGGGTGAGTGGTCCTTGCTGTCAGGTACAATACAGAATGCAGAATGCTGCTGAGACTTCCTACTAATATCTAAATATTATTTCAGAGTTGGTTACACAATGACATCACATTTGGTCATCTGACTCTGTTTTCCACACTCACCAACACTGGAAGCCATTAGGGTTTAGCACCTATGTGTCAGCATATACACACAGATCTCCTGGAACTCATAAAACCATAAAACACTTCTCTTCCTACAGGAGGTACAAGCTATTCTCTAGCACAGATATTGTGTCTCTGGCTCCATTCAAAACAGTGGGACAACATCTTTATGGCCTAAACCAAAAAGTAATTTAATTTCAAGAATATTTTGCAAAGTCAGGTGGATTAAGATTAACCTCTTCATTTCCAGTATATGTGCTGTTGCAATGTATACATTTAAATAGTTGCAATAGTACATGTACATTTCTTTTCCTTCCAGCAGGGCACACTTTTGATACATTTTAACACAAGCAAACCTCACAGATACATTTTCAGCACAAACATTTGTACAAATCAGCTTGATATACAAATGACATATAATTATTTACAAAATTCCATCTAATTATTCTGGCATAAGTTATACATCCGCTACCCTACTTGTCCTGGCATGGCTAGCTGTACCTCATATCATCAGTTCTGTGTTCATTTGTTTTATCAAACTTAGTATGTCTGTCCATCTCCATTAAACCAAGCAACTCTTCTCTCAGATCATTTTCTTCTAAACTGAGGGCACTGTTCTTGTTTTCTATTCCCTGTCGCATTCTACAGAAAGTTCCAGAGCATATTCCTGTGTCACATTCTCTTCAGTTTCATCCTGTGTCATCTCTTGCTGTTCCATATGGGAACAAACTGGCCAATCTCTTCACAACACTGACTGCATCAGAGTTGCTACAGTTTCCTGTTCTTTCACTTGCTGTGCGAATCTAACTGAACTTTTATACTGCTTTCCTGGGGAAAGCTGCAAAGTATCTTCATATGGCAAATGATCAGATGTTTCCCACTCCACTGGTTTCTCCTTAATTTGGGGATCCATTACTCTATCCTTCTGTGATGTTATCAGAGTTAGATTTTCTACACTAAATCCTTCCCTTTGCAGGTAATCCATAACTTCAGTTTTTATTTCCTTAACTTCTACATTACTAATACTCTTTTCTAATTTTCATCTTTGTTTTCTTCTTTTTTGTATTATAACATTTTCCATATCTGGATGCCTTTGTAAATTTCCAAGTCCCTTTTTAATTTCTCCAAGTCTTTTGGGTTTCCAATAACATGATGGGAATGGACCCCATTCCTAACTCAAAGTATGATTAAAGTGAATGAAATTATTATTGTTTCAGTCTTTGATGTTAGCCAGAAATGGTCTTCACAGCTCTCACAATGCACTCAGTAATGATTCCTTCTGCAATTCATATGGAGCTATATGTATCAGTAACGGTTACACTTCATAATCTCGAATTACTGAAATCCAGAATTTCAGTAACCCGAGACCATGAAGGCGAAAACTAGAATGCCAAAAGTGCATAAGAATGAATTTGAATATCTTGAATCCGCACTTATGCATTTCCGTACGTCTCGTATAGTGTTATGGTGACTGAGATTACAGGTGAGTGAGTGTTTTTGTGTGTTTTTGTACATTGTATGTGTGGGTAAGGGTAGGGAGGTGTAAGTGTGAGTGTGAGTATTGGATTTGTTGGTGTTTGTGTATGTGTGATGTGTATTTGTGTGCAGGTGAGTGGAGGATGTTGTGGTGTGAGTTTTTTTTTTATGTTATGTGCAAACTCGGAGTTGGTATATATAAGTAGGGGGGTGTGGGTGGGTGCAGCCCCTCACATGGGGGTGCAGGGGGGCTTGCTCTCCTGCTTATATGTAGTGTATGTTTGTGTGATTTGTGTGCTGTGGGTGGACTGGTGTGTGTGTTATGTGGTGTATGGTGTATATATGTTCGTGATTGTGTGATTCGGGATTGTGGATTTCGGTATTGTGAATGGTTCGACTTTATAGTCTCGGGTTACTGAAATTCAGGATTTCAGTAATTCGAGATTATGAAGTGAAACCATCAGTAACATATCTAAGTACAATTGTAAATGAAATCACTTGTTCATACTAATATTAGAATTGTTTGGGTATCCTTCTTCCACATAGTCCTTATTTCATCCTGAAAACCTTATTTCATCCTGCAAGTCCTGGTATTTTATGACTTTGTGTCTCTCTGTACGTAAGACACTGTAGTCTTTAAGTCTAGTAATTTCAACGATCAATGCTACTTTTGTCTTCTTTTTATGAACTACTATATCTGTTTTTCTCACCTCTATTTTTGAACCGTTGGTAATGAATGATCCCACGTGATATAAACTTCATCATTTTCTATAATGTTTTGTGGCTCATATTTCCAATGATTTTCAGTTACTTCAAAATAATGTTTGCACAATCCCCAGTGCAACAGTCTTGCCACATTATGTCTTTGAGGATACAGTCCTTCTGCCATTAGTATATCACAACCAGCAGCAAGATATGCAGTTGTTTCCAGTTCTGCTTTACAAAACTTACATTTCTCTGGATCTCCTACATATTCAATGGGCTTTGTAAATCATCTTGGGCTATCTTGGGCCACCAAAATTGACCTTTTATCTTTTGGTTTAAATTTGCCTCTCCTTAACCATTCCTGTGTTTGATCTTGATCAATATGAGGTTGTTTCAAATGTTTTCTATACTTAACAACTATATTTATGCATTTTACACATTTCCTGCATTCTCATCTAATCCTTCACCTTATAGTCTTTCTTTTGTTTTTGCCACATTCAATTGCTGCTGATTTATGTCTAAATCTGATTTGATTTACTTTCCCACTTTATACCAATATGATTCTGCTAAACTAAGCAAGGAAGTCATCTTAGACTTATTGTCCTCATGTTTTAAAACTTTCACCATGTTTGGGTTTTGTAAGATCAGCAGATATATATGGAGTCCTCTGATTGCAGATCTATACATGTAATCAATTTCGAGGAGGCCCATGCCTCCTTTCGAGCGGACAATATATAGTCTTGTTATTTTATTTTGTTTATTTATTTTATTTTACATTTGTTGACCGGGCTAGTCTGGCTGGATACATGTCCATTTTCAGCAGAGGCCCGAGGAGAAAAGCTCCACTATATACAAAGTACATTACATAAAAATTGACTACTATAAGATATAGCTAAATAAGAATTACAGAAACAAAAAGAAAGAAAGATACTTTCAAAGTGAAATCAATGTTACAATATACAGTTCTTAAATAGCAACAATTGTACAGAATATGTAGATACTTAAATCTCTAAAAATAATAGGATCAGAACTGAATAAGGTAGAGATGAAAAGAGTGGAGGAGAAACAGAGTGAGAGAAGATGGTTAGTCAGGTGTACAGCAGGAACAAAGCCAGTGATTTTGGAAGTACAGTTTCATTTTCTGTTTGAAAAGTGGCAAAGATGTAGTCAGAGTTATGTCACTAGGTAGGAGATTCCAACTTCTACCTATTGTGTTAGTGAAAAGAATATCACCCGCTGTGTTGTTTGCTTTTATAGATCTGGTTATGAGTTTACTAGAGGAGCGAAGTGAGTTAAGATTGTTGTAGGGGATTAAAAGTTGAGAGAGTATTGAGGTGTTGTCAGGTAGGTGTAATATTTTATGGGCAATAGTAAGTTGAGGAATTATAAGGTAGTTTTGGAATTCAAGCCAGCCTAGTAGTTTTAGGTTTATACAATGGTGGGTCCTAAAGGGGTTACTAGTGGCAAAGCGAGCAATGTTGTTATAGCAAGTTGCAAGTTTGTTAAGATTAATTTTCTTAAGGTTTGTATAAATAGGGGAGGCATATAGGAGAGTTGATAGAAGATGAGATTGTGCAATCTTGGTTCTAGTTGCTGGGGTTAGAAAAGGTTTGATTCGATATAGGGATCCTATTTTTCTGTTAACTAACTTGATGTTGTTGTTAATGTGCTGATTGAAGGAGAGATTGTTGTCAGTGGTTATTCCTAAAAGTTTTGTAGTTGGATCAGGTGAGATGATAGTGCCATTATTTGATGAAATGGTAAAGTTTAAAGGGGGGGGGACCGAGTGGTAGGGGAGAAAAGGAGGAGTTTTGTTTTTTTGGCATTTAGTAGGAGAAACCGTCTAGAAAACCATGTTTCTACAGTATTAAAGATATTTTGGGTCAGTGAGATCAGTTCTGTAGTGGATGGTGCAGAACAGATAAGGGTCGAATTGTCTGCATATTGTATGCAGGTTGCTTGTGGGATTGCAGTCTGAAGATCGTTAATAAAGAGGGAGAAGAGAAATGGACCAATAATGGAGCCCTGGGGAACTCCGATGGAAATGGGCAAGAGTGATGAAATGTGGTTTTCCCATAGTACTGCTTGTTGTCTGTTGCTAAGATAAGATCTAAACCAATTAATGGTGAGGTTATCGCAAGAGAGAGATTCAAGAATGTTAATTAAGAGAGAGTGGTTGACCATGTCGAAAGCTTTAGAGAGATCAATGAAAAGAGCGGAAGAGGGAATATTGTTGTTGCGATTCTTGTTGATAGTATCAACAAAGGAAAGAAGGGCAGTGGTGGTACTGTGATGAGGTCTAAAGCCATGCTGACAGTTTGCTATTATGTTGTGAAGAGAGAGATAGTGCACAAGTTGCTGATGAATACATTTCTCCATGATTTTTGCTAGGGGTGAGAGAAGGGCAATTGGTCTAAAGTTGGAATAGTCAAAGGAGTTACCACCTTTATGTAGTGGGATAATATAGGAGACTTTCCAAATGTCAGGGATGGTCCCCTCTTGGATAGTTCTGTTTATGAGTAAGGATATAGGGTATGCAATTTCTTTGGCAGCTTTTTGAAGGAAAAGAGAAGGGAGCTTGTCAGCAGAAGGGGTACAAGGTTTCAGTTTGTGAATGAGTTTGTAGATGAAAGAAGTAGATATAGGTTTTAGAGAGAAGTTATAGGAGGAGTTAGCTGTATTAGTTGGAGTATAAGAGTTGTTGGCATTCATTTGTTTGGCTAGGGATTGAATAGTTTCAGAGAAAAAAGAGTTGAAAGCATTTGCAGTTTGGAGAGGGGTTTCTGGGTCAGCATTTAGTGGGGAAGGAGTTTTGACAATTCCTGGGGAAAGGAGTTTATTTACTGATGACCAGAATTGTCTAGAATTGTTAAGATGAGTTTCCTGAAGTTCACAGTAGAATTTTTTCTTGTCAGAGATTATTGATTTCTTAGCCAGATTTCTAAGCTGGCGGAAATGAACAAAATCAGGGTTATTTCTATGGCATCTCCATTTAGTCCATGCTTTGTTTCTAGCAAGAATGAGTTTTTTAGTATCATTGGTCAGCCATGGGGCTGTTTTAGTCTTCAGTCTAATGGAACGTTCTGGAGCATGTGTATCAAGTATGGATAAGAAGGTAGTATTAAAGAATAAGACTGCCCCCTCCAGAGGAAGTGATTTTAAGCAATTCCAATTGCATGCTCTCAGTTCAGCTCGAAAAAGGTCTATATTAAAATGTTTGATAGAGCGAATTATCTTTGTCTTTGGGAGGTTAACACATTCTGACTTATACAACTGATTTTTATAAATCACATGATGAGCATGAAGCATCCTTCTTGTTTTCCTGTCCAACCAATCCAACACCTTTTAGGACCAGTTGATCACCCCATAACTGTAAGTTAGGACAGGAAAAGTGAATTGTTTAATAGCTTGGACTTTGTTCCTAGATGTCAACACTGTTTTCAGTATTAGGTTTAGTCACTAAAATATTCCTTACTAAGTTTTATTCACATTTGTTCATATTTTGTTGTTGATCCTTCATCAATTCCCAAATATTTATACACTCCCTCATGCTCAGTTTCTTTTAATTCACATTCCTGTCCTAGACTGCTGATTTCTTGGTACTGTGGCTTTCCTGCATTAAAGGTTGTTTGTGCACATTTATCAAGATGAAATCATTTTCTTTTGGCTTTTCCCGGTTAGAGGTCACCACAGCGGATCACCTGTCCGCTCATGATTGCAGTGAAGTTTTACTGTCTCGAGTTGCCAGCCTAGTGCCCAACCTTCCACAGAAGGCACACACACACACACACACACACACTCATGCCAATTTAGAGTGTTCAATCTGCCTGCAGCATGTCTTTGGGATGTGGAAGGAAAATGGAGCACCCAGAGGAAACCCACACAACCACAGGGAGGACATGCAGACTTTGCACAGAAGGCACCCCAGCTGAGGGCAAAACCCAAGAACCTCTTGCTGTGAGATGGCAACACTAACCACTGCACCACTGTGACCACCCATTTATCAAGATGAAATGAGATTCTAATATCATCTGAAAAAGTTTTGACCACTTGCAGTTGCATTTTCATTTTCTCATCTGATGAACTATACAGTTTTAAATCATCCACAAAAAGAAGATGAGAAGTCTTTACAGTTTGTTGTGTTCTGGGAGTCAAATTATAGCCATGATCTAATCTGTTAAGTAGATAGCTTAATGGGTTAAGGGCAAGACAAAAGAGCAGCTGTGACAAAGAGTCACATTGGAATATCTCTATTTGAATTTTTATCCCTGGAATAATAATTTCTCCTTCATCATGGATTAACTTCAAAGTGGTTTGCCACTGTTTAATGGCTGTAATGTAATCAATCAGTGTAGGGTATATCTTATGCATTTTTAAGCATTCTTTTATTCATGAATGTGGTATAATGTCAAATGCTTTATTGTAGTCTGCCCATGGCATAAATAGATTTTATTCCCCTTTTTACAATTTGTAAATTCTATTGGTATCAATTTTAGTGTTTATTTTATACATAATCAGAATGCAAGCTATTGGTCTACAGTTTTTAGCATAACTTGCAGGTTTGCTCTTAATAGGAGTATTGTTTTTCCTTTTGTTAAACAGGTTGGTGTATGTTTTTGGGGGTACATATAAATACTTCTTACTCATGGCTAAATCTTCATGCAAAGATGCTAACACTTTAAGCCAGAAGTTAGGTACTGCATCTGGACTTGGGGGGTTTCCATTTAGGAGCTTTTCTTAACTTTGTTTCAATCTTTCTGGCCATTACTTCATCCCATTTCATATTCTGAACATTTGAATTTCTTATTATTTTATTTACTTTTTCTATCTATTTATCATCTTTGTTATGTTCCACAGGATCTTCATAGATATTTCTCAAAAATGTAACTATTTTTTCTTCTTTGGTGGTATTTCAATTACTTTTCCTTTGTTTCCCAATTCTCTAAAGAAGTTTTTGAGTCATGAACAAATTACTTATTTTTTACTTTCCCTTTATTTTTATCTGCATATCTTCTATTTTTTTCTGCCTTTGCTGATGTGTTTAGTTTATTATTTGTGATAGTGCATGATGGATCCTGATCTGTTCTGAAACTGTGCATTGTTTTTATCACATCTATATTTGAATATTTTTGTTAATCTGTTCCCTCTTCTGTACTCTTCTAACATTGAAACATCTTCTCTTAATAGCTTTATAGTTGTCTCTGTTTGATATTTCCATAATGGTATTCAATTTCTCTGCTTTCTTTTCCTTATTGCCCTGTGCTTTAGTGGTAAGAATTTATCTATTATTAATTTAGCTGCACAATAATATATCCTATAAATTTCTATGAACTGCCCTAATTACTGTGTCCATCTGTTTTATCAAACTAACTTTTGGCATTTTATTGACTTTCTGTAGTCCACTTCATTCATTGATCTTAATATGTCTGTTCACCTCTATTAAATTAAGCAGCTCTTCTCTTAGATCATTTTCTTCTGAACTGAGGACATAGTCTTTGTTCTCCATTTCCTGTGGGCGATCTACAGAAAGTTCCAGAGCATCTTCCTGTGCCACAGTCTCTTCAGTTCCATCCTGTATCACTTGTTGCTCTTTAATATGGGAACTCATTGGCCTATCTCTCCACAACATTGACTGCATCAGAGTTACCAGTTTCCTGTTCCTTTCCTTGCTGTGTAACTCCAGCTGTGCTTTTGTATTGGTTTCCTGGTGAATTCTCCAGTATATCTTCATATGGCAACTGATCAGGTGTTTCCCATTCCACTGAATTCTCCTTAATTGCTCTATCCTGCTGTGATGTTATCAGAGTAAGATTTTCTACACTAAATCCTTCTCTTTGCAGGTAATCCATGACCTCAGTTTCTAGTTCTTTAAATTGTGCATTACTAATCCTCTTTTCTGCTTTTCCTCTGTGTTTTCTTATTTTTTGTATTTCAAAAATGTCCCATATCTGGATGCTTTGGCCTATGGCCAAGTCCCTTTTTAATTTCCCAAAGTATTTTGGGTTTCTAATACCATGACGGGAATGAACCGCATTCCTAAGCCACAATATGATTAAAGATCATGATATTATTATTGCTTCAGTCTTTGATGTTAGCCAGAAGTGCATTTCACAGCCCTGCAATGAGCCCAGTAATGATTCCTTCTGCAATTCATATGGAGCTATATGTATCTGTAACATATCTAAGTAAAATTGTAAATCCCTTTTTATAAGATCACTTGCTTCTACTAATATTGGATCTATCTGGGTATCCTTCTTCCACATTGCCCTCATTTCAGCCTACAAATCCTGGTATTTTATGACTTTGTGTATCTCTGCATGTAAGACACTGAGGTCAATAAGTGTAGACATTTCACTGATCAATGCTACTTTTGTCTTCTTTTCATGAACTACTCTATCTGGTTTGCTCACATTTATTTTTTGAACTGTTGGTAATGAATGATCACATGTAATACAAACTTTATAATTTTCTATAATGATCTATGGCTCATATTTCCAGTGTTTTTCAGTTACTTCAATATTATAAAATTTGCACAATCCCCAGAGCAACTTGTCACATTATTATGTCTTTCATAATACAGTCCTTCTGCCATTAGTATATCACAAATAGCAACGAGATGTGTAGCTGTTTCCAGTTCTGTTTTATAAAACCTACATTTCTTTGTTTCTCCCATGTGTTCAATGGACTTTGTAAATCAATGTGTACATAGTGCACTATTTTTGGGCTGTCAAAATTAACCATTCATCTTTTAGTTTAAATTCATCTCTTGTTAACCATTCCTGTGTTTGATCCTGATCAACATGAGGTTGTTCCAAATGTTTTCTATACTTTCAGCTATATTTATGTATTTTAGACATTTCTTACCTTCTCATCTAATCTTTCATCTTATATTCTTTCTTTTTGTTTTTTTTTTGGTCACATTCAATTGCTGCTGATTTTTGTCTATTCCTGGTTTGATTTACATTCCCACGTAACATTGATATGGTTCTGCTAAACTAAGCAGGGAAGTCAACTTAGACTTAGTGTCCTCATGTTTTAAAAGTTTCACTATGTTTGGGTTTTGTAAGGTCAGCAGAAGTGTATGCAGTCCCCTGACTGCAGATCTATACAGGGAATCAATTTTGAGGAGGCCTATGCCTCCTTCATAGGGGAGAATATATAATCTTGTTATAGAATTGATTTTTATAAATCATTTGTTGAGCATCTATCATCCTTCTCGTTTTCCTGTCCTACCGATCCAATACCTTCTGGGACCAGTCAGTCACCCCAAAACTGTAAGTTTGGACAGAAAAAGCAAACTGGTTAATAGCTTGGACTTTGTTCCTAGATGTCAATGCTGTTTTCAGTATTAGTTTTAGTCTTCCAAAATATTCCTTACTAAGTTTTATTTGCATTTGTTCATATTTTATTGTTGATCCTTCATCGATTCCCAATTATTTATGCACGCCCTCTTGCTCAACTTCTTTTATATTACATTCCTGTCCTACAGTGATGTTTTCTTAGTGCTTTAGCTTTCCTGCATTAAAGGTTGTTTTTGCAAATTTATCAAGACCAAATTACATTCTTATACCATCTGAAAAAGTTTTGACTACTTACAGTACCACTTTCAGTTCTTCATCTGGTGAACTATACAGTTTTAAATCATCCATAAAAAAAAGATGAGAAGTCTTCACACTTTGTTGTTTTCTGGGAGACAAATTGTAGCCACCAGCTAATCTGTTAAGTAGATAGCTTAATGGGTTAAGGGCAAGACAAAAGAGAAGTTGTGACAAAGAATCAACCTGGACTATCTCTATTTGAATTTTCATCCCTGGAATATTAATTTCTTCTTTATTGTGGCTTACCTGCAAAGTGGTTTGCAATTGTTTAATGGTTGTAATGTAATCAATCAGTGTAGAGTGTATATTATACATTTTTAAGCCTCTTTTATCCATGAATGTGGTATGCTGTCAAATGCTTTTTTTGTAGTCTGTCCATGCCATACTTATATTCTTCCCCTTTTTTACAGTTCTCCATTATGACTTTGTAAACAAAGATCCTTTGTTGCATATGACTTTCATTTATCATTATGCTCTATTGCCATGATTGAGTTTTCTTCTAAGTGACTATAAACTCTGTCAGTATCAATTCCAGTGTTTATTTTATACATCAACAGGATGCAAGTTAATGGCCTGCAGTTTTTAGCTTAACTTGTAGGTTTGCTCTTTAGTAGGAGTATTGTTTTTCCTATTGTTAAGCAGTCTGGTGTATTTTTGGGGTGCGCATATAAATACTTCTCACTCGTGACAAAATCTTCATGTAAAGATGTTAACACTTTAAGCCAAAAGTTAGGTACTGCATCTGGGCCTGGGGGTTTTCCATTTAGGAGATTTTCTTTACTTTGTTTCAATCTCTCTGGCCATTACTTCATCCCATTTCATATCCTGAATATTTGAATTTCTTATTATTTCTTTTACTTTTTTTATCCATTTAGCATCTTGTTATGTTCCACAAGATCTTCATAGATGTTTCTCCAAAATTTAACTATTTCTTCTTTTTTGGTGGTGCTTCAATTTCTTTTCCTTTGTTTCCCAATTCTCTATAAAACTTTTTGAGTCATCAAATTGCCTATTTAGTACTTTTCCTTTATATTTATCTGCATATCTTCTATTTTTTCTGCCTGCCTTCTATCTTGCTGCTATGTTTAATTTATTGTTTGTGGTAGGTCCTGATCTGTTCTGATACTGTGAATTGCTTTTATTTCTTCAGTATCATCCTCTGTCACATCTTCCTGTTTCATATGGGACCTCACTGGCCTATCACTCCACAACATTGACTATGTCATAGTTTCCACAGTTTCCTGTTCCTTTCTTTGCTGTACAACTCCAGCTGAACTTTTGTTCTGGTTTCCTATGGAAGGCTCCAAAGTATGTTTATATGGCAACTGATCAAATGTTTCCACCACACTGGTTTCTCCTTAATTTGAAGATCCATTGCTCTAACCTTCTGTCATGTTATCAGAGTTAGATTTTCTACATTAAATCCTTCACTTTGGAGGTAATCCATAACCTCAATTTCTGTTTCTCTAACTTCTCAATTACTAATCCTCTTTTCTATTTTTCTTCTTTGTTTTCTTATTTTTGTATTGCAAGATGTTTCATATCTAGGTACCTTTGCCTGTATTTCTCTCAAAATATCTCTGGTTCTGCTCTTTTTCTATTGATTGGTTTTGCTTTCTACTTTGCATAAATATTGAAGCATAGTAAATCTATTTTCCTTTCCCATGTCCATATCTCTTCTTCAGATGTCTCCTGCTGTTCTTATTTTTCCTTATTGGGGCACTCATTGTTCCATCATACTGTGATGCAACCTGTGTTAAATTCTGTACAGCAAATCCTTTACTTAGCAGGTATTCCATAACTTCATCTTCTATTTTTGTTTTACCTCTACTTTATTGATCTTCTGTTGTATGTTCCCTCTTGGTGATCTATTTTTTTTTTTGCATTGTGAAATTTTCAATATATGGATGCCTTTTCCTATATTTCTTTTTGAATATCTTCGGAGCTGCTTTTTTTGTATTGATTACTTTGGCTTTCTCATTTGCATAAATATGGATCCATATCAGATCTCTCCTTCTTTCCCATGTCCATATTTCTTTGTTATACTACTCAAAAATCTCTAGATTTGGTTCTCTATGTTTTTGCACTTCCTCAGTCACTTCTTTTTCCAAATGGTCCAAGGATTCTTGGTCTATATAATATTTTTCATAAATCTGTCGTAATGATGAACACAAATCTATATTTTAAGTTTCTGACAGCTTTTCTTGTGAAAGTATTTTTCTTTCCTCTACTTTCTGTCTTAATCTTTTTGTTTACCTTCTTTCTGAAAATGTTTGGGCTTCTTGCATGATAGTAACAATACATAATTTCTTTCTTATCCTCAATAGTCCACTCTATCATCTTTATGGCTCTTTTTTGGCCTATTAGTTTTTGTGATTTTTGTGGAATACTCTTTGCCTCTACAACAGGGGCCATCCCAATATGCCTGAGTTGATGGTAGCTCAGACTGTTATAAAAGATCCCACAGCACCCATTAAAAAGAGAATTGGAAGTTTCCTAATGCCCTGGCCAAATTTCCTCAAGTCAATATGAATACCACCTTGGGTCTTCCTTTAAAGAGGTCATTTGTCAATGGGACTAACTTTGTCAACAAAGTGTAAATTAAATAAAAACTGTATTTATTTATTTACCTCACTTTGTTAACTGGGTAGGTAGACTGGTCAAACTGACCTTTTCCAACCATTACACGGATTATGAATAAACAAAGAAACACAATCACAAACAAAAAGTAATTCACACTAAGAATACATAGTAAAAAAACAGTGGTGGGTACTAGTACTATAGTTTCTTCACATTATGTACAAGATTTATACATTATGTAGAGCAAGGTATTTTGAGGTACAGTTATGAAAACATGGTACAGTTGGTAGACAGGGATTTCCATCATAATTTTACCTATTATCTCTATAGCATGAGTGAGAGTTAGTTTTATTAAGCTTCCTCTTCAGTTTTGTTTTGAAGCCCTTTGTGGTCTTCTCTTGTCTCATATCAGCTGGAATGTAATGTCATGTAGCTCAAACTAATTTACTAAATTTCTTTCGTCCAGCTGCATTCCCAAAAGGTGGTCGAACTAGTAACTATTTAGGACCGAGATTTGCTGAGGTTATATGCACAATATCTTAAGTTTAGTAAGCTTGTGGTGGGAAAGGAGTAGTAAAGGCTGACCATTCTAAAATCAGTGTGCAAAAAAAAAAAAAATAGAAGAGTTCCTGCACTTGATATTGGATGCCAGTTTGTAATTGTTCTGCATTTGACAGTGGAGCATCCATGTGCTGGCTTGTAAGGCAAAGTGACATATTCTGTTTCTGCTACCTGCAGAAGATGTGCATTTGTTGAATAATTAAATGTTATGAGTGGCACTCCATATTCCAATTTAGGCATAAGTGCATTACTGTCTATAGAAATCCTGACAGAGGGGATGAGAAAATATGATACTTTGCATACCTCTCAACTGTACAGATTTTTATAGAATGTCCAGATTTTTGTCTCATATTTTTGGTCTGTTCCTCATAAAAATTGTTTTGATTTGACAAATCACTGTGATGATCTAAGGATTAAAGTCACTAAATAATTACATTTATTTGAGTTTCAGACTTTATATCCTTCAGAAAATGCATGCTAACACAAATCATGTTATTCTAGCAACTTTCTAAGCTTATATGAGCAATATTTAAAATTTGTCCTGATTTTTGGACCTCTGTCCTCTGATTATGTTGGGCTAAGTCCAGATTTCTTGCACTACGAGGTTGAGAGGTATGATACTTTGTAGCATATCTTTAGGTGTGCCATGATTTTAGAGATGGTGGTTTTGATACAGTGTTTGAAGGCCAGTTAAGGCTCTAGTGTAAGTTTAAGGTATTTCTGTGTGTCAAAGAAGGGAATAAGGTTCCCTTTAGATCATTGAATATCATAGTGTCTACTTTGGTCTGTTGGGTACTAACATCATCATAACTCCAGATTAAGAGGGATTTATATTTAGGTGATTACTGTTGGTCCATTGTGATAATTCGTTGAACTTCACAGGCATGTTTGGATACGAGAGTTGACAGATTTGTTTGCGACTAGAATTAGAACATCACTGGAACAGACTGACTGATGATAAATCTAATGAGAGATCATTTAGAAAGAGAGAGAGAGAGAAGGGGTCATATTTCGATTCCTTGATATACATTGTACAAAAAGATGGATGACAGAAAGAGTAGACTTAACATTAACTTGGAAAGTACAGTTTGCTAGATAATTTTTTTATACACAGTGTAATGTTATCAACTGAAGTTCAGCCTTTTTTGACTTTTTTCAAAACCAAAGCCTGATTACGTGTTACATGCTCTTGTCATATCTAAGAAGGCCAGAGCTGTTAGCATGCCCTTGTTCACATTGTCATAGGTGTAGTTATTTGCAGTTAATGGCTATAGTAGTGGTAAAGCCATTTGTGAAGCCATGATGTACTTCACAGGAGTATATAACTGTGTATATATGGAGCTACTTTGAAATAATGAATTACCAAAAACTCAAACCACAAAATAATGAGACAAGAATGTTGAAGATGCTATTTCATGAAACTTTAGAACATTGAATGCTAGAATGCAGAAATGTAATTAATTCTTGTGCAGTATATATGTAAATTGAATGGTATCCCTTTACCGTTTAGTAGTTTGTGAAAAAATAGGTATGGCGTCCATTAAGTTGTGAGGCAGTGAACATTTGGGTAGGTATGGAGTTTTACAAGCTTTGGAAAATAAATTCTAGTTGTTTTCATTGAAGGGTAACTGTACTGTATAAATCGGACTGTATTACTGAAATCATCTTTCTGCTTTAAGTGCAAATGTGCAGGAATTGTTACAGGTAAAAGTGTTTCTTTGTGCTTAGTAAATGGTGAATTGTTAAAGTACTATGTTCTTTATGTTTTCACAGGGGATTCTGTTGAACTTTACACAGGAAGCTGTACAGTGCATAACAGTGTATTTACCATATTCTTCATGGTAGTGCGATCTCAGAGTTGTATATTTAATTAGCAGGGTATGTGTGGGGTGCAGGGGGGTGTACCCCCTGCTGAAACATACAGGAGTAGATAGTGCTTTGTTTTATTTATTGGTGTATTTTGTAGTGGTGGAGGGGATGAAGGCTAGGTTTGCTTTTTGTTTTTCGATGTTTGAGCGTCGATGTTTTACACTTTCAGGAAATAGCATCTTCAACGTTCTGGTGTTGATATTTTGTGGTTTGGATATTTAGTAATTTATTTCAAAGTAGATCAATATATATATATATATATATATATATATATATATATATATATATATATATATATTTCTAGATAATTTTTTTAAATATCTTTGTAGCAGGACAAATATCTCCAATTATTCCAAAGTCTAAAGCTTTCTGTAACCTTTGTTGAGTAGTCTTTTGGGAGTTAAAACATTATACCATGTTTGAATGATTCTGAAAAGATTACTGTAGGAATGGATGAGCTGTCTATAGCAATTAAAAGTTAGCAGGTTATGACTAATGCAATGGCACCAATACTGTTCATAGTATGCAGGATATTGAGATTCCTCTGATAAACATGAATAAATAAATTAATCATTAAATGAATGAATGAATGAATGAATGAATGAATAGATAAAGAAAGGAAACATAAATTAATAAATAAGTAAATAAATGCATACACACATAATTTTTTAATACTTCAACTTCCTTACAGGGCATAATGATAAAAATGCTAATGTCAATACTTTGTGGGCTCTGTTAGAAATCAAAGGATGCTAAAGCAGATATGCAAAGTTTAGATAAATGTGGCATGCAGTTTAAAAATATGTAAATTCCAATCCTCACAGCTTGAAAATGGAATAAAACTGAAGAATATAATAACACTCCAGTTGTTAATATAGTACAAAATGATACTTTCTAGCTTGTGGTGCTTTATGTGGCAGTAGAGAGCAGTCTGACAGGTCTGCTGTGAAAAAACTAAAGACCGAATTGTTGAGTTTTTGAAATGTGTAAACAGTTAAACTTGGAAACTCCTGTGGGACAGTGGCAGGACCAATTGCTAGATTAGGGGAGAGTGGTACTACTTATTTTGAATTCTAAAGTAAAACTTTAATTAAGTTTGTAGGCATTATACTTTAGATTACTTTTTATGGCAGTAAAAACCAATGTTCAGAACTAAAATGATATTTTGTAGATTATCGTATAAAAAAAATCTCAGCATATGTTTCTGGTCTTTACTATGATCATTTTGTTTCTTTTTAAATAATCAAGTGAGGTGGCCATACTACAGCTAAACTAACTGTCTCATCTTACTGGACACTTTCCCTTTGGAATCTGTAACCTGCTTTAGGAAAATGCACTAAAAATAACATCTGCACACGTGCATGTGCACGTGCACACACACACACACACACACACACACACACACACACACACACACACACACACACACACATGCAACTTGACTGAAAGCCAGAGTAAAACTTAAGTGTCATATCAATAAGTTGTTTTATATGAGATACTCAGGAAATTAAACTGATATTAGGCATTTAGAATACAACATGATATAAACTAGCATCAGCCTTTTGGTGTATCATGTGCATAGCGATTAAGAAATGTGAGTAATATAAGAAATGCAGTTTTCTCTTGTTAGCTATTTTTTACTTAATAAAGCTAGTGTCTAAGAAATTGTACCTTTAAAATGCATTCCAGCATCTACAAAGGGAGAGATAATGTCCACATGGTGAAGGTAAAGGAACTACTGTGGTAAGCAAAAGCGTGGCTGCGTTAAGGCCCAGACAAAAGTGTTACAGTAATATCTGTAACCAGACGTACCTGTCTCTTATAATAGAAATATGCTGGCATTGCAGTTTTATTTTAAATTCGCATAGGAACAAATAAAATATCCCTGGAAAATTAATATTTTGCTTGTTAAGAAAGATGACACGTTTTACCTTTGTCTGATTCTACAGTAGTACCATATTGATGAAAAAATAATTTTTGAGAAATAGACAACATGGGAACTATGGAGTCTAAGTGAATTTTAAAGCAACAAATACAATTTGAAATGTTTTCTATCTTAATAATATTTAAAATTGAAATCACAACTTTTTTATTCAAGTTGTGTTTTACTGGTATAGCTGTGTCCTACTGATACAGTATCAATGCGCCACAGAACTGGAAATCACATTTGCTATACATAAGGATTAAAAGTACATTTTAATGAACTCATTATACTAAAACTGAATCACTACCACACAGCTGTAAAAATATATTCATATTTTCATTTACAAAAATGAATTTTCTTAACCTTGAGGATCAGAGGTGAGGTATTTTATAGCAAAGACCTTTTGAAATATGGAACTGTTGAACTCTTGACACTGGAATAATATTCCATAATGAAATCCTTCAGTTTTAAAAATCATTGTCACGTTACTATCAGTACGTATATAGTATACTGATGTGACAAAATAGTATTTAGGATGTCATTTTCTAATTTAATGAAAGCAATTTCACATTAAAGAAAGTCTTGTTCACACATTGGCAAAATAACCACCAGTTCTAGTAATTTCATGTCGTGTATTTCAAGGTAGTTTTAAACTTGTTGCATTAAATCATTCTGATCAGTTCAGCAACATTTTATAAGTACCGATGTAGTAATAAAGAATGTCATCAGAAACAGAGAAAGATAAAAAGCATGCCTTAAAAAAGTAATTACTTACTTTACAGTGCAGACCAGATGCCCTTTAAATAGTGAGTATGCATCAATTACCACAGCTTAACAGAAACACAGAATGAGAATTCAGGACATGTAAATTATCGGACTGTGCAATCAGCCATGTCATCCTAGTATATAGCTTTTGATGTAAAAACTGTATCACAGTCTCATAAATACAATATGCTGCAATTGATTTTTTTATAACTAATATTGCGCTTATGGTACTATACTTTGATTATGCTCTTGCCATTAAAGGTCAGCATTCGACAACAATATCTGAGCTCAGAACATTGTCATAGATGATGTGCAGTACTGTGAAATCACTCTGCAGTAAATTTACTGCAAAACCATGAAACAGTAATGTTACAATAAAGTTTTGTTTTTCTCAAACAGCTGAATTTGAAGAATGGAATTTTGTTGACTTCAGTATGTTTCTTTATTTCCCCACAGGAACAACTATCCACAGAGAACGTATTCCTCATAAATCTTACCTTCTACCTGTCTCCTTGGCACCTTCAACCCACACTGCCTTGGGACTAGGCAAGAAGTATTCACTGCAAAAAGCATCTGGGAGGTGTTCAGTGAAAACGGCTTCTCTAAGCAATGCTGCTGAAACAAAGAAGACTTCGTAAAAAATCCATTTCTCAATTATGACAAAACTTCTGCTCTAAGATGTTTGTATTTTTCTGCAGTGATCTAATAATGCAAAACCTAGAATTTTCTCTTATTTTTCTTAAAGTGGCATGCAGGTTTTTTTCACTGTAAGAAATTGGTTCCCATGACGATCAAGGGAAATAAAAACATTGAATTCATCAACAGGTGCTAAAACTATGTGATAACACTGTATTCTAAAATTTCTTTTCAAGTACAACCAGGTAAATTTAAAACTGTCCCTAGAAAAATATTTGTTCATAAGGGATGTAGAATTTCTTCTACTTTAGCTGCTGCCACTGTGTGGTACACTGTTATAGGCTCTGGATAAATTAAAGTGTTAAAGGCAAAACCTGAATCATGAACTGCTGTTCTATATATAACAATAAGGTTACTGCATTGAGTCCGTAAAATATGTAAACCCCCTGACACGGATACATTGCAGATATGTCCTAACTACATATGCAGCTGTCTTTTGCTGTGTGCTTATGTATGTCTGCGTGTGTGTGTGTGTGTGTGTGTGTGTGTGTGTATGTAGATATGTATCTCTTTCCATGTATAGATAGCTAGATAGTGATATATATATATATATATATATATATATATATATATATATATATATATATATATATATATATATTTATATATATATATATATATATAAAATAGATATATCCATATCTATATATATATATCTATCTAAATGTATTTATATCTCTGTATCTATATCTATATCTATATCTTTATAGATATAGAGATAGATATAGATATCTAGCCTTACATGCACACAACTAGATTGCAGATGCATTTTCCATCCCTTTATTTATCCATTATACATTTGGTGCCTCAGTGGTATAGCACCTGTGACGATAACGGAAATGACAGTGATAAGGCAAGGCATACATATTAATGCATTGTACCCAGATGGACAAGGCAGACAGCAATGGATGTTTGACAGCTATATAGCAGAAACAAACAAAAATACACATCTGCTGCAGCTTGCTGAACATTGATGACCTGTAAAATAAAAATAAAAATTCTCACATCATAAGAAATGCAGAATCACAGAGATGTAGAAAACGTAAATGTCAGGATCCATTATTTTGTAATGGATGAGGAATAAATCATTTCTCACTTATAAGAACATATTTTAAGCACATAAGCTAGTTGTTGAAAGTTACAGATAACATCTCATTCTGGCAATAAGACATAATCACTTTGAAGATGGCTATTAAAGGTATTTTTGTTTGTAGTCTGCTATTAAGAGCAAACATTTCTGTTTTTTTTTTTTGATTGTAGGCCTGCAGGTTTTTGTCTTAAGATCCTATTTCATTTTTCTATAACTATTCCCTTAGTGCTTGTAACTCCTGTACATGGTGTGCCTGAGTACAGTCTTAACCAGTGTATCCCTATATTTAGCCTTTACTCTACGCTCAGTAACACCTGGCCACTGTCAGAACTGCCTGTATTTAGTATCAGTGTGCTTACTAATAGGAAACACTCTGCAGGAGCTTTAAAAGAAACCAGCAGGCCATTTGTAATGCCATTTGTGAGTCATTTACATAATTGTCTATATTTCTGTTCCTGAAATAACTGGCAAGCCTGGCTTGAATGATTAGGAAGAAAACCCTCATTTCCTATGTCCATTGCTTCTAACTAATACTAATAAAACAAACAGTCCACACCTTTCATTCAGGACAGAATGGAAATAGAATGTGTGATTAGAAAGTGTTTTCTACATGGAGTACAGGAATTAGCATTGCAGTCAGAATGTCTGTTTTTTTTTTTTTGTCTAAGCACATTCAAGGAATGCAGTAATATTGATTGTTTTCAGCTCTTAGTAGGCAGGTCCTTGAGCATTTAAAACTGAAGATGTTTGACTAAATTAGGTAAGGACTCTGTTACAGACTGAGAAGAAAGGCCAAAGGTTATCCTAACAAACCAGCATAATGACTCTGTAGGATTCCTGTCCTGTCTAATGCACTTTTTGTGTCTAACTGTATGCACAAGTAAACATATTTATTTTGCTAATAACATGTCAGATCTCAGTTACATATGTAAACTATATTACATAGGCTTAAAGCTGGAATGGCTTTTCTCAAAAAAAAAGTTAAATTAAATGCTAGAATATTTATACTGCCATGAATGAATTAGAAAAAGATATCTCATTCATGCAATGGCATACAGGGAATGAATGTGTCAATTTGTGTTTTCTCTGATGATCACATCCATACTACCTATTGCAGACCACATTATGTCTACTAACAGCAGCCTGTGCTACCAGATAGTATCCACCACATTCAACTTCCATCTGTTTTGTTTGTCTTGCAGATAATTAACAGCCTATTGCATGGTGAAGGGGAACTTAGATGTTATTAAATATATGTGTCTTTGTTGGGGAGCAGAGACAAGCTATGTATATGCAGCTAACCACAGCCACTAAGGATAACAGGCAGGATGATCTTGTGTAACAAACAACTGTAGTAAAATACATAAATGCTATATGTAGTAAAATACATAAATGCTATATGTAAGCCAACTGCATAGTAAAGTGGGATAAAATCTTGACTGCCACCCAGAATGTCCTGGATTGATTAGCAAACCTGGAGCTGGAGGAGCTTTTTATGGAAAGTGGGAGTGAGTGGTCAGTGCTGGCTTATCTGTCTTGTAGAGAGGATAGCTGCCACACTCACTGCATAACTAGCTTCTACCAAAGATAGGAGCATCAGCTTGTAAAACCTTAGGTAAAAGCATCTGCACACACCAATTTGTGTACAGCACATTAATTGCAACTTGCTCCTAAACAGTACCATTTGACAACACATCAACACCATGGGAGCTTCTGGATATCAGCATGCCAGAGGAGTCAGCACATAAGCTAGGAGAAATGAGCATCTACCCTTCCTTACTTCTTAGATTATGGCAACTCTTGTCCCATCACGCATACACCATTGGCACCATTAGGCAAACTTCCACTGGAGAATGGGGTCTGACTCTACTGACTGATGTCGAGTGATGAGTTTGAGATGTCTTAGGAAAGACTGCATGAACATATAAATGAGGCTTGAAGGTCAGAAGCAACATAGGATAAAGGATTTCAAAAATAACTGCTGTGTGCTCACCACTGAGTTAAACAATGCCATACATGAGTCCATTAGGAAAAAAACAAAGACAATTACAGCATCATGGCAGCCCTGGTTCCATTAACCTATGCTCAGCAGAAAGCTGCTGTAATGTACTATCATGGACCATAAATGTTAGCAGGCATTGACATATTCAACCTCTGATGCATTTACACTACATATATGGTGATATTTACACATAAATGCATACAAATATTTCAAGCATGGGCATTAATGCCCTTCTAGCTTGCCATTATACCAAAACACTTGTTCCCATAATAACTGTCCAGGCTGTTCTTAAAAATATCTAAACTAGTACTTGCTTTAATGTAATTTGGTAGTCTGTTGCACGCATTGGCTACTCTGTCCGAAAACCAATTAGTACACTTCTCATTCCTATAGAATCTATACCTGAATAAGTTCTCCTATTTGCTATCTGTAGGAGACTCTGTACAAGTTCAGATATTTTAGTCTTTCACAATAACTTAAATGTTCACATTCATGGATGCTCTTGGTATATTTCTGCTGTACTCTTTCCAGTTTACTCATGATTGTTTTCTTATAGGGTTTCCATACTGTTGTTCCATACTCATGTTTGGGTCTAATGTAACTAACAAACAATTACTTCATTATTTTTGATTTCTTATACTTTATATATCTTTTTATACAGATCTAGAGTATAGACAGTTCTATAACTATCATTAACCAACTGGTTGACATGTTTAGAAAACCTCATAGCTAAATCTACCCATATACCCAGGTCCTTAAATGAGTCTACAGTTTCAATCACTGTGTGCTGTGTTAAATATTCACCTTTCAATTTATGTCTCCCAAATCTCATAAGCTTAGTATTTGATGTATTTATCAGCATATTATTGGCCTATCACCAAATGGTCAATTTAGTCAAGTTATTTTTCAGACATGCCTTATCAGTAGCACATGTAATCAGTTTACCCAATTTCAGGTCATTTGCATATAGACAGTAGAACACCTCAGATGAAAAAGTTAGGTCTGAAAGATACAATCTAAACTAGTAAGGGCCTAGGACAGAACCCTGTGGGACACCCTGACTGTAACCAAGGATTTCACTTGTCCAGTTGCTGTATGGTACTTGCCATATCCTATTTGTAAGCCATGAAGCTATCCATCTTATCAAGAGTACATCAATATCTAGTTGTACTAATTTATTGATCAATGTTTTATGTATGACCATGTGAAATGCTGAAGTTAAATCTATATAAATTACATCACAGCAGAATGTTTAATTCATAGCTGTTATTATATTGTTATAGAACATCATGTTACAGGTGGTAATAGATCTGTTTTCTTCTCAACATTTGCATGCTGATGTATGATTTTAAGTCCCAACCTACCCAGTTCTGACAATAACTTATCCAAAATTACCTTCTCCATTATTTTTTTACAACATGAAAATAGACTTAAGGGTCTCTATGACTCTGTGTTTGTCCTACTTCCCTTACCTTAAAGACAGGTTTGATTAGTGCATGTTTCCAATCTTGAGGAATCTCCCCATATTTATATGACCTAGTGAATAATAGAGATAAGGGTACTGTAAGCTGCTGCTGAAGTGTTCTCAGGTCATTGTTACTAATTCTGTCTCATCCCTGTGCTTTGTTTGGATCCAGTTTGCGCAGATATTTTTCAATATAATCTAATTTGATTCCAGTAACTGGAGTTACCTGGATGTCACTCGGACAACTTATCACCCCTTTTGTGTAGCCAAACTTTTTTGCGTAGGATTTTGTAAATATATTTATAATCTGCTGTGTCAGTGAATACATTTTAGAATATGCACATAGTTTATCAATTTGTGTGTCTTTACTCCTTCCACATCTTATGTATCTATAAAAAGGTTTCCTATTATGCTCAATATCTTTCTTTTTTTCTTTCTTTATTTATAGTTTGTTTGCCAGGATAGTCCACTGGGCCATGAGGAGCCCGTTTTAAATGGAATCCTAGGGAGAAAAGCTCCAGAAAATTACAAATTACGAATTTAACATAAGAGTAAGTTATTAGAGAAATGTAATGTGCGCAAATGAAGCAAAATTAAACAAGTAGAAAAACACATATTAGTAGAGTGCACATATTAGTACAATGCAATAAGAGTAATATTTACAAACAGTCAAAGTTTTTAACAGTTTAACATATTAGCACAATGCAATAACAGAAACAGTCACAATTTTTTAACAGTTATGTTAATTCATGCAGTTAATTTCTAGGCTACTGAAGTTTACCATTCTAGGAGTTATGCTAATTCCTAGAGTTTTTTAGGGGTACAAAACAATGGGAGGCTATTGTGAATTATAGCTTATAGAGTGTACCTATAGTGTAGGGAGATTATATGGGGTGGGAGCAAATGCATTCCCATAGTGAAGTTAGGTGTGTGTGAAGTAAGGTTTTGAATGAAGAGAGGCTGCTGGTGGTGTGGGGATGAGAGATGGGAAGGAATTCCAATGGGGTGCTAGAGAGAAGGACATTACATGTTTTCCTAATGGACAGACAGGTTTATGAAGTTCAATTAGATTTTGGGAATTAGATCTCAAAAGTCTATTTGGTTGGTGCATTTTAAAGGTGGTGGCAAGAGAGGGACAGAGAGAGGGGTGAAAATAAGTTTGTGTGCTTGGACAAGTTGAATATAGATGAGGTAATTGGACAGCTCAAGCCAATTCATAGGTTCATAGGTAGGTACTAGGCCATTGGCCCTAGGGCCTATATAAGCCTAGCCTATCCAGTTAGTGTAGGGCAGTGCAATGATGGGAAGTAGATCTATGGCCAGTTTCAAATTTTGTTATTTTATTATAGCAAGAGGAGAATTCAATCTTGAGGGAGGATTGCAGGTTAGTAAGAATAGAGGCACCGTATAGGAGGGATGGGATAAGGTAAGTGTTGGCGAGGGTGAGCTTAGTGGATGGAGAGATGTAATGGTTGTGGCTGTAAAGCGTGCCTATTTTTTGTGTGTGTTTTTTGATATTTACCTGTAGATGATTATCACACTTTAGCTGGTCATCGATCAGGACTCCTAGTAGTTTAGCATTAGAGACTATTTCAAGAGGAGTATTATTTTGACTGGTGATTGAGAATGAGGTTTTATCTAGGGTGGTGGTTTTGGAAGCAGTAAATATCATAAGTTTAGCTTTAGTAACATTGAGTGCTAGATGGTTGTCCATCATTCATTGCTCAGTGGAGGAGAAGGCATCTTAGGTTAATTTAAATAGGGTGGGTATAGAAGAGGCAGAGCAGATTATTGTTGAATTGTTGGCATATTGGACAAGGTTGGCATTTTGGGATGGCTTGGTAGGAATCATTTATGAATATATTGAATAGAACAGGGCCTAAAATTAAACCCTGGGGGACACCTGTGGGAGTATTGAGAAAAGGGGAGGTGGCTTTTTTCCATCTGACTGCTTGTTGCCTGTTTGAGAGGTAACTGGTAAATAGAGGAGTGGGATAGATTTAGTTTGGAAAGTTTAGTGAAAAGAAGGCTATGTGAGATAGTGTTGAATGCCTTAGATAGGTCAAGGAGGAGAGCGGACATGATGTGGCCAGTGTCATGAGCCTTATTAACTGTTTCTAGGAAGGAGAGGAGAGCTGTGATAGTGCTGTGGCCGGGTCTGAAACCACGTTGAGTAGGAGATAGAAGTTGGTTGTTCATGAGGTAAGGTAGAAGTTGTAGATTGATGCATTTTTCAAGAAGTTTAGAAATTGGGGATAATATAGTGATAGATCAAAAGTTTGTGATATTATTGTTATTACCACCTTTATGGAGTGGAATAATAAAGGCCTTTTTCCAGAGCTAGGGAACTTGACATTCAGCAATAGAACAATTTATAAGAATGCAGATGGGAAGAGCTATGCCTTCTGCTGCAACTTTTAAGAAATATGAGGGTATATCATCAGGGGCATTAGAGCTGGGTTTCAATGTTAGTAGAAGTTTTTTTATGGTGGCTGTAGGGATGGGATTGAAAGAGAAAAAAGGAGGTTGGGAGCAGGAGATGCAAGGGTGGGGAAGCTGAATGGGAAGTGAAGGATGATGTAAGTTTACTTATGGAATCGATAAAGAAAGTTGTAAAATTGGGTGGCTAAGTCCAAGTCAGAGGCATCTGGATCAGTGCAGGGGTTTTCTTTTTTTGCCAGGGATGAGAAGGGAGGAGATTCCATGCCAAAGTTTTTTGGGGTTGGTGTTATGGTTGGTTTGGAGTGTAGAGAAGTAGGCTTTGCGGTCTGAGATAATAAGTTTTTTTTACTTTGTTACGAAGTGTTTTAAATTCATTAAGGGTGGTGATAGTTTTATTTTTGGAGCAGTATTTCCGGGCTTTTTCCCAGAATCGCATGGATAGTAAGGTATTTTTGGTTAGCCAAGGTACAGGATTGCTTCTAATGCATTTTGCTTTCAGAGGGGCAAAGGAATCAAGCAAGTTGAGAAAACTGAGTTAAAGTAGGTAACAGCATTTGCTAAGGGAAGGGTTTTCAGTGGGTTCCAGTTCATTTTTTAGTGCAGTTGAGACTGTGCTAGGATTAAAGTTTTTTAGACAGCGAGTGAAGGTGTAGGTATGAGTTAGTTGTATGGAGGAGTGAAGACGGTGGGCAAAAGTGGGGAAGTGGTCACCTAATGGGTCAGGTAGAGTGCCACTATCAGAGATGTAATGTGGATGAGAAACTAGAATCCAGTCCAGGGTGCTTCCAGTAAGGAAGTTCTTGAAAGGTATACTTGTTGAGTTAATAAGCTGAGTGAAGATGTACAAGTTTATATTAAGTGAGTTTGTAAGAGATTGAATTGTTGACTAGTTAATATTAACATCACCCAGGATTATAGTTTCATTAGTGATGTTGTTAGAGAACAGGAGAAAACATCTTCAAGGGTTGAGATATTGTCTCCAGGAGGGATATAAAAGGAGACTATGCATATAAGTTTATGTTTGTTTATATGAAGGTTCTGCCTTGCCAAATTTGGGAATAGGTTTGGTATAGTTGGTAACTAAGTGGGATGTAGAGTAGAGGAGAGCAACCTTCCTTCCTTTTTTATGTGTTCTATCTTTCCTTATTATGGAGTAGTTGGGTAGTGTTAGTTCAGAGTCGTTTATATGGGGTCTGAGCCAGGTTTATGAGATGCCCAGAATATCGGGTTGGTTATGGAGAAGCCAGCCATGCAGGTTAGGCGTTTTGTTGCATATGCTCTGAGCATTTAGAGCTGAGAAATGGAGGGGTTTACCAGTTGAGGGAGGAAGATGGGATTGGGAGGTTGAGATGTGTGGGAGAGAAGGGACAGGGTTTGAGTGAATGTTGCCGGAGAGAAGGATAGAGATGGGATGACAGAAGAGGTATTTGAGTTGCTTGGTAGGTAATCTATGGGGTGTAAGCTTTATGGGGATGTGGCTCATACAGATGTGAGTAGAGTTTTTGGGGTTAGGTAAGAGTTTGTAGGTGAAGAGCATACTATTATTGAAGGGTAGAGAGTGGGTAATATGCAGGTTGAGGAATATGTGTGCATCATGGAGACTGGGTTAGTTGTATAAAACGGGGGTGGGTGATTTTCACTGAGAGGTTGGGTGAGATAGGTTAGGTCACATATAGTAATAAGTCGTAGTATTTGAGTTAGAAGTGAAAGAGGTTTGGTAGACATGATGACTATTCAGGATATAATGGGGAGTGAGTTTGGGATTAAGTAGATATTAGTAAAAATCTAAGGTATGGCTTTGGGTACCTGAGAAGGTAATACGGATAGTTTGTGTTAACGAGATAGGAAGCTTTGGCATAGGAGAGATGGATTATAATGTCACATATTCAATGTTAGAAGTTATGTATGAGATGTTTGGGGTGTTTACTGGGTATGTTTCAATTGAGTAGTTGCTACTGTGTGAGGGCAAATGTATTGTAGACAGGTACTAATTTGTAATGGGAGGGATTAGTTATAATTACTTAAGCAGATTTGGTGGTTTGAACTCTGTTGGGTTTGGCTTGGTCAAGTTTAAATTACAGGTATTGGGGGGGTGGGTGGAATATGGGTGCAGAGGGGAGCGGAGTGAGCCTGAGCAGAGTGAGGGGGAACAGAGCGGGATGAGCCAAGATCCAAGCAAAAACAAGTTTGTGTTTAAGAAACAATCAGAATTGACCAAGGACTGCTCTGAAGCTGCAGATCATTTCTTAACCATTTCTCAGGTGGAAGAACAGGATAACCTTGCATCAGTAGGCTACTGTGGTCTCAGTTTAAATTAAACATGCAGTATTTGATCAGTTATGGATACTATTTGCTAACAGAAGGGAATAAAAGAGAAATGGAAGATGAGTGTGAGTGTGTGTGTGGGGGGGGGGGGCGCTGCTTACAAGCCAAAGCAGAGTGCTCTCCAGGGGATAATGAATATTAGCTCAAACAGGTAGACACATACACAAAGTTAACTTTAGCTGTTTGTGTTTGCAGACAGTTCAGACCCGGACTGCACTTTTCTTATAAGAATGTATCCACCGGTCGGATAAAAGATAAAGGTGGTACAGCAGCTGAATACTTAGAGTGGTGTTAGCTACAAAGTTAACTTTAGCTGTTTGTGTTTGCAGACAGTTCAGACCCGGACTGCACTTTTCTTATAACAATGTATCCACCGGTCGGATAAAAGACAAAGGTGGTACAGTAGCTGAATACTTTGAGTGGTGTTAGCTACAAAGTTAACTTTAGCTGTTTGTATTTGCAGACAGTTCAGACGCGGACTGCACTTTTCTTATAACAATGTATCCACCGGTCAGATAAAAGATAAAGGTGGTACAGCAGCTGAATACTTAGAGTGGTGTTAGGTATCTTTATATAAATTTTCTTCAAACATTTCTTGATCTTGCCTCACACTATGCTTAATCCGTTTATCCAGCTTATTTCAGTTTTTAAAGTTGTAGTCTGACCTGTCTTCCATTTCTTATATTTTTTGTCTCTCACCTTAATCAGATATCTTGTTCTTATGGAAATATATCCCCCTGATGTTGCATGCCTAGATCCTGATGTTAAACATTTTTTTTTATTTTTTGCACTCAAACAATTTCTCTTTCAAAACTTTCCACATTCCATCTGCACTTTTTCCACTGAACACCTCACTCCAGTTAGTTTTACATAGTGACTGCTTTGCTTCCATAAAATCTGTAATTAATGTTCTGTGCATTGGCTTAGATTTGAGTTTAGCAGAATTATCTAGCAACAAATTAACCTTTATAACTCCATGCACATCAATGGTGGTAAAACTTGACTTGAAGTTACAGTAATTTCTTTGGGAACAGAAAATTTATTTTATGGTCCGTCCCCTGGTAAGTTTTTTACAATCTTAAGTAATTGTTGTTCCTGAATATATGCTGCAAACAATTTCCTTACTGACATTATTGAATCAGTATTATGCTAGTCTGTTTCTGGTAAATTTAAACCCCCAGCTAGTATTAATCTTTCCTCCTGTGTTTCATGCAAGAAATATATGAATTCCTCTAGGTCATCCACACTTGACTTTGGAGGTCTATACACTCTAACAATTGTTATATGTTCCAGGGTTATCTCTATTGTCACAGTTACACAGTCTATAGTATTGGTATTATCACTGAACATATAATAATCACAGGTCTCATAGCTATCGTTAATCCCTATCATAACACCTCCACCTGATTTTTTTAGAATGTCTGTTACAGTAAAAACATTTATACCCTACAGAACTGGATTGCAGTCATTGTTCTTTAACCATATTTTGCAAACAATAGCAACATCAATCTTGATGGAACACAGCACATTTTCCAATAAAAAAAACATTATTAATATTCCTAGCATTAACAACAATAAACACATGGTAATGTTTTTACACTAGGTGTGTAAGGTCACAGTAGTAGCTACCAAATCCACTCACTTATTTTAGTTACTGTGGTTGGTAAATATTTCATACAGTGTTTGTGTTGTCTTATGCAACAGAGTGGACCAAATCTTGTGCATTGTACAGAATCCTTTAACATATGCATATCATTAATGTGTGTTGTCACTGACGTTAACAAAAGCTGCAAGTTTACAACAGCCAAAATTGGATTGTCTAAGGTGTGCACAATTTTCAAGGTGATCTGTCTCAAAAGTCCCTCCCAAGGATTCAATAAACTCCTTTTAGGCTTTGTGCAAAGCCAACATGGAGTCTAAGTGTGTGTGTGGTGATGCACTGTGAGCAGCAGCAATAATTACATCTTCATGCCTTGCACAGAGTTTAAACATAAGTATTGCTGTTCAGGAAACAATGTAAAGCAACACCGATAGCAGACCTGTTTAACTCAGAGCACACTAGGTTAGAGGGACTGTGGAGAATGCCACAATGATTACCAGAGCTTAACATATAGTTATGTATATTTCCAAACACAGTACACTGTATACAGTGCAGAATACTTTGAAATCGCATTCTAAGTATTCTGTACAGAAGTTGTGTAAATGATCTGTAAGGGTACATGGACTGCCAAGTAAAATAGACACTCAGGAGAAGTCTGTGTATTGAATAAGGACACACAGATTAATTGTAGGAATGAACACAGAGAAAGATGACAGGGGAAACAACCTGATGTACAGCAGATGAGCTTTGCACAAGCACACTTGTACACCTATTAAGACATATCAGCACTCTACAAGGGTAATCATGCAAACTGTCCTGACACCGTAACATCTGCTGCAGGTGTTAGGAGGGACACTGCTATACCTGTATGTGACATTATGATCAATACAGGCTAGTTAACTGGTATGCATGGCATATACACACACACATATATAGATATAGATATATATATATATATATATATATATACATATATATATATATATATATATATATATATATATATATATATATATATATATATATATATATATATATATATATATATATATATATATATATATATATATATATATATATATATATATATATATATATATATGTGTATATATATATATATATATATATATAGTACAGTCCACACTGTCATGAATGTTACCCACATCATCAGTGTTGTCAAACAGCTATGTATGCACAGTGTGTATCACAAGGACGGGTATCACACATGTATCTAGTGTAACAACTTGATGGGGTGGGGTTCCACACCATCAGACAGGTAATGCTTAAGCAATAAAAAGAATACCTAGGTATGGCCAATAAGATGTGTGACAGCTCACTGTGGCAAAGGTGGTACACTTCAGTTACACATCACTGAAAGATGTGTAGGGAGGTACATGAAGAAGGGTGCATTGTAATCAGTTATTGGTGTGATGAAGGCTGTGAAGTATGGAGGTATTATGGCCTGTGATATGGATGACCTTCACATACATAGTAGTTGTGTTACATACAAGGGAGTAGCCAACACTATTCCACTTACCAGCTACCCAAGGACACAGGTCACATACCTATTGGTCTGATTATAGGGTGCAATGTCTACATTATCCTTGGACTGTACATTTGTTTTCATGACATAACTAATCCCCCATGTTTTTTTTTTTTCATTTCCGTTGTTGTTATAGCTGTGCCAACCATCTTTGGTGTGTGTTCATACTGTCTGTATTATACTAATATCACAGGTGGAGTTGATTGCTCACAATCTGTAGTCCTTCAGACAGTTGTTTGAACACAGGAGTGTATGTCATTTGTGAGGTCTGTGAGTTAAATAGTTAACAGGAAAGGGCCTAGCAGACAGCTCTGATGTATGGACCTGGTCACTGGACTTGAGATATAGGCTGATTCATGCATTTCAACATATTTAGATGCCATGTATGTGATCCAGTGGTCTACCCACTAGGTGATATAGTTGTTTATGGCCACATCTGACAGTGTTGAGTGAATACCTTAGTGCAGATTTGTGTCAAATGCCTTGGGCTTGTCAAGTTCAAAAGGATGATAGTGTTGTCATCATGCATGCCCTCAATGACCTCTTTGAGGACATCTAGCAAATGTCACAGACATAATGTAGCATTAACAACTTACAGAGGCCTGTTGCACACTGCCAGGATATTACTAGCGTGCATTTAGAAAAGGTCCATGATGACATGTTAGTCTATCTCACAGATAAGGAGAGTCAGGATGTGTCTATACATGCATGCATCGGGTACTACCCCCCACACACACAACTCAGGTGGATGCATGTTGATGTATACCCTTCTACATGAACATTGCCCGTGTGGAAGGTATGTTGAAGTGTGTATTCAACCATGTCAGGAAGGTGTATGTGCTGAGTCACACCATAGGTGATCTGTGATGTTGTCACAGTCCATTGAGTCTGTGTGATAGGCTTGGATGAAGTAAGAAAGTACATACTGCCTATCTTAATCTGGCTTAGGGTTTGGAGACAGCCTCCCACAGAGGTATCATTGAGAATCTCTCCCAGCTGGGATTAACCCTTATATCTCTAGATGTGTAACCAATTGGCTCACCAACAGAACACATACTGTGAAAGTTGGTGAAACAACCTGTACCAGTAGAGCTGCCACCATTGGCATACCCCATGAATCTGTCCTTCGTCCTTTACTGTTTGGAATCTATTTCTCAACAGTTCAGGCTAAAGTATATGGCCTCTGGCTTACTGCATTTGCTGATTCTTGCATATTGGGTGCAATCATTGAGTCCACCAGTAATGATAATATACTACAGGAGGGGCTAACACAGACAATGATTGGTGACAAAACCACACTCTCTACAAATACATGCAAAACATTTCTTTATTGTGTTCTTCTGCAAAGTGGAATTCCTTGATAATTACAGCATTGATTACAAGACCTGGGAACACACACAGATAGCAATCTGAACTCCAACCACCAAGTGTCCATATTGGTATTGAAAACCTGTGTTGTGCACATCATAAGTCACGCCATCATATTCAGATCTCAAGAATACATAACAGCACTGTACTTGAACCTCATCAGAACACTAATAGAGTATAATGTTCCCTTTTGCATGTTCCTCATCAGACACATGCAGCAGTTACAGAGACCACAGGGGTTTCTCACTATGAAAACACAGGGCCTGCAAACCATGACATGATGTATGTGGATAGACCGAAAACCATGTCACTGCAATATGTATCATACAGGATGAGGTGACTTCTGCCTGGCCTCCAGGCAAGTCTCTGACCCTGGCCAGGTGGGAATAGTGCACATTCACACATCAGATATTGGTGATGACAGTAGCAGTGTTTGTTGAGAAGAAAATGGTAATAGCAGTGTCCCACATGCTGGTGTAATAGACTCTTTATAGAACTCTGCATTTAAGGCAAGTGCCACAGCTCAAGTCTATTTTGTAGTGTCTCAGACAACAGTTTATAGGTGATGACATCACCTTGTCTACTGAGGAAACTATGGTGATATCAGTGTCCCACATGCTGTTGTAAAAGGCTATAATTTCAAGCAAGTGCAGAAACACACACACACGCACACACACACACACACACACACACACACACACACACACACACACACACACACACACACACACACACACACACACACACACAACCACCTGTTGATTGCAGTAAGAACAAAACTCCCTACCTATCTAAGTACACAGACTACAGAGCTCAGTATGTTATGCAAGCACCACAGCACAAGTTTGACTTTTACAATGCTGCAAGACAACTTATAGTAGATTACATCAGCAGTGGATATTGCAGAGAAGTTGTTAGGAGGCCTGCATGAAATTAATCTGAATACATGTGCAAGTGTCAAAATATTGTCAATCCAGGGGATTGGAGTGTTAACTGTAGAACACTCACTTATGCTCTTCTGGCTAGATACACACACACACACACACACACACACACACACACACACACACACACACACACACACACACACACACACACACACACACACACACACACACACACACACACACACACACACACTTGACTGCAGTGAGAACAGAACCCCCTAACTATCTAAGTACACAAACTACAGAGTTCAGTACTTTACACAAGCACCACAGCACAAGTATGACTTTTACAAGGCTGCAGGACAGCTTACAGTTAATGGCATTAGCAGTAGATGTTGGAGAGAAGATGATGGAAGGTCTGCATAGTTTCATAGGTTCATAGGAGGTTATTAGGGTAATGACCCTAGGGCCTTTGCAAGCCTTGCTGTGTATAATATACCCTTATTGACCATAGTTAGATGGCTGTTCTTAGCAGAGAGATTTTGTGAACAGCACTGACTTCCCCTGATCATAAGAGGCATAGGTGCCATCCCTGTGGTAAATTTATAGTCGCCCATGCAGTTGTCAAGGTTGTGGTTGAATAAGGTCATTGAGGTGCTCTGCATCACATGGAGTAGGAGCGTATTCCATAGGAGCAGCAGTCACTGGGAGATATATCTGTCTGTCCAGCATGTTCTGTTTATGTCACAGGCTAGGTTAAGTTCCCTGGAACAAGCCATTCTTGCTCCATTTGATTTGCAGATGTCCAGCATTTCCATTAAGGCAGTGTCCAAGACTGCTCTGTAGGCCAGGCACAGGTCACCTGTCAGCAGCCTGTATTATACTGAGTGCAGTGACAGGGCTTTCAGTCTTTTCATGTATATCATGTTTTGGGGGCCTTGGATTCTCTTGGTCAGAAACCTTTCTAGTCTCTTCAGTTACTGCAGGTGTCTGGTGAGGTATGTACAGAAGGTGGCATTGTACTCAATTAATGGTCTGATTAGGGTAGAGTACAGATGAGCTATGACCTCCCTGGTCTTGTATGCAATGCTCTTATTTATGAGATGCATACTGTAGAATGCTTTTCTTACTATTATAGATGCACGGTGATCAACATTTAGATTGGTATCAACCTGTATTCCGAAGTCTCACACCACTGAGTTGGAGCTGAGAGGGTTGCTATCTGTATCATAATTAGCAGTGAGTACTTCTTTGCCAAAAGGGACAATGATGCATTTTTTTGCATTTAATTTCAGTCCATTGGTTTGGCAGTAATTATTTGTCTGTGTCAGCCCTTTCTGTAATATGTTAACATTGTTGGAGGACTCTGTATGATTGCATCCAGTTTACAGTCATCTGCAAACTTGGTAAGCCACAGGGCATCTGTCTTTGCCTGGACTTCAGAGAAATAGTTTCCAAATAGTAGAGGGCCCAGCATAGACCCCTGTGGTACTCCACTGGTAACTGCACTACTGGTGGAGGTGGACTCCCCAACTTTGACAGTGTGAATTCTGTCAGTGAACCAGGTAGCTCCCCATCTAGTAATGTATGGGTTAATCCACAGATGGGAGAGTTTCTCTATGACACCTGAATGGAAATTGTGTCAAAGGCCTTGCCTAAATCAAGATAGGAGGTATGTACTGTTTCTTCACATCCAAGGCTTTGCTCATATTCTCAAAGAAGTCCACTAGTTTTAAAAAGCAAGATCTACCCTTGACAAAACCAACGTGGGCTGGGTCAAAAGTTTGCAGGTCGCCAATTTCCTTGTGGATAAGGTCCATGATGATTCTTTCCATAGCCTTGCAGATAAGGCTGGTTAAGCTTATGGGTTGGTAGTTCCCAGAGTCAGTTGATGGATGTTCATACATGTTCAACTGTAAAGCTAGTTCTGGTTCTGTATATAACCAAATCGATGTGCATTGTATATCACACAACATTTGCTATTAACTTATGTAGTGCAGTTGATATATTTGTAAACAAGTACTAAGAGACCAGTTTTGCACTGCATGGGGTGAGGCAACACATGGCTGCTTTGTAAATATGTGACATATTATTAGATAGGGCCTTCAGTTTGTTATGTTTCAACATATTGTTTCATGATATGAAGAGCAAATGAACAGTAAACAACACTAATACATGCTAATGTGACTTTGCATAGTACAACACCGAGCAGCCAGTTTGCACAATGGATGTCAAAGTGTCTGCACATGCAAGATATACATTTCCATTACTTTCCCTGTTTGGGCATAGTTAACTCATTACAGCCGAGTGCTCCTCCAGGCTTTTCTGCACTTACCTCCTACTGCACCTCTAAGTGTCAAATATTGCATGTTCATATTTGCATTAATAATTCCAAATCCGTGCTACATACAAGGTATCAAAATATTTATCATGAAGAAGGCATGATTGCAAACACAATTGTATTGATATTGGACCTCTGTCAATGAGTATTTATTAGAACTGTAAGTTGATAACTTTACTTTTTAAAGGCTCAAGCTACTCCCACTGGGAGTTAAAGGTACACACTCAAAAGAGCTGTACTGGAGAGAGTGAGTTAAGCAGTGTTCAAATGCAGGCTGCATTGCTAAATGTCTGAGAGTTAGTACTGAGTGTATGAAACAAGCTTGCTGCTTAGCTGACTCTATGATACATGTCTTTTTCCACTCAGATGATACTGGGTTTGAATCCAGGTATATGCAATACTTTTAAATAAACAGTGATAGTGCAATGACATTATTGTTTATAGTACATTCAGCACTTGCTATTGTGTGTGTTGATGTAGCACAGCAGGTGTAAGTGGCCTTGAGCAGAGGTAACCACATCATTGTAGAGCCGCTCATCATCACTTGGCATTGGTGCGCGATGCCAAACCCTGCACAAACACAGAGGCCAAAAAAGTGAAGGGATCCATTGTTTTTTCTGGTACTTATATGTGTTGTGTGTGATTCTATTTTTGACCAGATTATAGGTGTTAAAATGGGGTAGATAGGAAAGTGGTAAAATGGTGAACAAGCATGGAGAAGAACAAAGGGTAAGCAATACATTAATATACAGGTGGGAGGTAGGAAGGAACCATAACTATCCATTTCTTCAACAGTGAAAACTGAAAATATGTGCAGAATATTAGCTGCACTTGGACTGTTACCTCCAGAAAGAGGGGTGACAACAACGTAATTATGTTGTATAGCCATTTGGATGGAATCAAGTGTGTCAAGAAGACATGTTTGTGAAATGGAGAGCTATGTATGAGATAATATTTTTTTTTTGTGGGCAGCATTTTTTTTTAATTCTCTAAGAAAGGAATGCTGGGTAAGGGAAGTTGGTGTTGCTAGGTCAGGTAAGTTGAGTAGATGAGAATGCAAATGCAAACAAAAAAAAACACAAGACAAGCTACAAGGAAGGAGAGGGACACTAAAGGTTTGGGGACACCATGACTGGAGTGAGGGAGGAGACAACCCAGGGTCATGCCCATTAAACAAGGAGACTGTGAGAATCTAGTCCTCACCCACTGGACTATCATCCCTGTCTCCTTACTCTGCTGGTGGCTAGAGTGCTTGACGTCTTCTTCTCCTATGTACCATGACGGAGAGTAGCCTCTCCATCTGGCATATGCATACACCAATGATGTGGTGCATAACCTTATGCATCAACCCCATCATCTTCTGGCAGGTGATAAAATCCCCACCTGTGTACTCCTCCCAGAGGGTACCACTGCATCAGCTGCCAGGGCACTACTACCTGAGGGGGCAGGTAGTGTAGGGGCAGCAGAGACAGTGCTGCCAGGTTGGTTCCAGACATGTTGGCTGGAGCTGGTGTAGCAGGGGTAAGCTGATCCACTGGGGCTGGCCTACCTCATTGTGCTTTGAAGCATTTAGTGATTTGTCACAGATGGATGACATGGAGACATTTTGATGACACATAATAGAAAATAAAAAAGAGTTAAGGATTGAGGTGAGAGAAAAAGAGATACAATTACTACAATCATATGTGACATACAATGCATTAACACAACTATACAACAATTGTATTTGATGTATTACATTTAAATACATATCCTAAGAACTACACACTATAACTACATATTGTTGAAAGTAATCCTTGAAATGTGCCTATATTGCACATATGCTTGCTTCAGTTATATAGATTGTAGTTAACAGCAGGGCATTTATGCCACTTGCATAGAGCTTAATTTCATGTAATGTTATGAAACAAATGCAGTATTTTATAGTAGTTACTCATGGTATTTGTACCCACAACCTCCGACTACAGTCTTATATTTGACTTCTAATGTTGGTTTCTGCTACAGTTTAATGCATGTATACTTGCTTTTACAGTTAGGATATGCATGCTCTATCTTCTACAAGTGTATAAAAAACCTAAATATCTATTTTTAACTTTTAAAGCTACAATATTACTTCTCTTGTGCTGCATAGATACCACTTGTTTCCCTCAGTCTCTCCATTCCATCAGCATGATCTTGTCTATTAAACTCTATTTTGGCATTAGCTGTGGAAAGAACAGAAAAGGACAAAGAAAATTATGAATGCCAGTCTTGCCTATATTTAGCTTTCTCTGTATTACAAGTACTCTCTTATTATCATATTTACAAAGCTGTGGGATTTCGGCAGTTTGAAATTCCAGCAATCACTGGTTGCGGGTATCCATCTTACACCTCTGTAAGTCATTAAAATGATTTTTACACTGTTGTCCAGTTTGTGGGATGCTAGTAGCACTGGATACAGCCTGAGCCAAACTACTCCAAGCCTCAGACTTGAACTGCGAGCCAGAATTATCCACCTTCAGAAGCCTTTGATTGTGATACTTTACCAGGAGTCCAAAAAGTATCCTGGAGTCCTGAACAGCTCACCTCTGTGCCCTAAACTGGACACTTTCCCCTCCAACTCCAGACATGTCTAACAACCGAACTACAGCAATGGCAATTAATGTTCCCCCACCATTCCTGTTACCGCATTTACTGGTAGTGTACAAACCCAAACAATGATGACAACCATGTTTGTGTGATGTTAAGAGGAGAGCCGCAGTGTCAAGCAGGTTGGAAATACATTTTTTAAACTGGAAGGTCAATCTGACACTTGACATCAGTTTGAGAGGGGGCTGCTGCTGTAGGCCGGAAATGAATTTCTACAATTGGAAGGTAACTGTTAGGTGAGTTAACTTTTTGCAGACATGCACTGGCGGCATAAATGGTAAATGTTATGACGTGACATGTTTGTTTTTGGCTTTATGCACTGGTAAAATTGATTTTCAAAGTGTGGGATTCAAACCTAGGCATAACAGAGAAAATATTTTCTTCCCCAGCAGTGATTATCCATCTTTGCCACAGAAGAAGTGCTGCTCATACATAAGAATCATTCATAAATAAACGTGACAGTTTGAGCTGTTACACATGTATGAGAATGACCTGACAAGGATTTTGTATATAGATCCAGTTGTGTATGTGTCTTATTTAATTCTGAAGGCCAGCCAAGTTTAGATAGCAGAATTATACTTACAGAAATATAGTAGACGGTATACCCTCAGTCATAAATCTGAAAACACAATAAGGGTGTCTTATCCCACATGCACATAATTCATATCACCTCCACTATCTAAAGTGTTATAAGTGATAGTGAATATAATGGGAAATGGAAAAACAGCAAGAATGTCTGGAATATCCTATATTAGAAAGTAGGACCATGTGTATGGCAGCTCTACACTTACACTTTTTGCCACAAGAATGTTGAAATAACACTTGTATATTTTTTAGTTCATTGCTATTAGCTGCACTATCACAACAGTAGAAACAGGTTGTGCACCCTGGACTAGAATCCAGGACCATCTGTATTTCAACTGTACACTTACACTTCCTACCACAGGACTAGTTACATGACAGTTCCATAATTTCCTACTCATTCTTAAGTTCACTTTGCTAACTGCTGTGCAACACTGCTTAGTGTGTTTGTGCAGTGCCCAGCAGAATGAACTGAATGCATACATTTTCAGTTATTGATTTCTACATCCAGTCTGCAGGTGTTTGATGCCTGCAGGTTGGGAAACCTTGCTAACCACTGCGCATTGTCGCTTAGCAGCATTGCATGATAGAAAGTAAAAATTGCCGCAATGTATCCTTTTTGACCTTAATACATTTACAGATGCCCTCTCTGCAGGTAATCTGTATGCTTTCTGTGTAGGACACTAGCTGGGGTTTCCGCACTGCTAAGCTTCATGCAAATGAGATAAGCACAGCTAAACCTGTCATTCATTTTCTTGGTTTTTCTTGTTTGCATTATCCTGTGAATTGTGTGCTGCTAACTTATATTTCCAACATTGATAAAATTACTTCTACAATTTGTAAGTCTAACCTGACACACCCACTGGAGGTAGGGCAGTCCGCATTGCTGTTGTGTTTTCCTTCTCCCTACAAGTAGTCATTTACAGTTGTAATCCATTAGCAACAAACACTGAGGGAGTGTCTGCACTATATTTACATCTACTGTACTGAGCCAAGTATTTGGAATTCAGCAACTCTAATGAGTTCTCACCTCATTTGCATCTTCACCCTGCAGCCCTGAATCTATACCATAAAAAGGCAACCATGTAGCTAGGGAACCTGAAGGTGAGGAGACTTGTTGATGTGGAGAACACGGTTGAGGCTATTACTTTGTGATGTATCTGCACAGAAGACTACTGCCCTTGTGAAGGTATCCTTGCATTTTTCAGCATTATACTGCATTTGCTGAAATGTCATTAAGAAAAATTTGTTTAATATTATATATATATATATATATATATATATATATATATATATGTATATATATTAATTAGCAAATGCTACTTTTATCTCTATGCATTACTTAGAAGTGTACTGATGGCATGGACATGTTTATCAGAGCATTTTCCAGATGTACATGATTGACAATAGCTTTAAATGGAATGTTCTGCGTTAAATCATTTGACATGTTTCAGGGACAGTTCATTTGATAGCACTTTTAGCACTTCACTCATGGCTTGTTAGCAAAATGAGTTATTTGCCTGTTCTTTTGGGAGTGGGGGAGCAGAACTCCATTTCTGTTTAGGCACAAACAAGGATATGATGCTGTTGTTACTCTCCTTGTTTTGCATCCAGCCTTGCTTTGTGTGTGACTGTAATATGTTACAACTACACAATTCCTGTTGTTCATATTTCATATATTTTGACTGTTTTTTGTTTCTAGAGTGGGTAACAATAAAATGTGACCTTTTCTGTTTTATCTGGAAACAGGAATGTTTAGTTATGTGATACTTATGTGTATTATCCTTCTGTTGTGTTTTAGGTCACCTAGGACTATGGCATCCAGGTGTCTCAATCCCCCAAAACCCCTCTTCATTGCCCTGGGAATCAGGTCATTGTGGAAGCTTTTAGGTGACATGGTGCCTTTCTGCTTGAGAGGTGACGTGGAGATGTGTCAGGCAGAATTCAAATTTCACAGCTGACAGTTGCTGATGTGAATGCAGTAGGCAGCCACAGCATATGATCAGGTGGACTATAGGGCCACTGACATGATCTTTTCTGCATGGAGGGGAGCAGCTGTGGTGGCCAATGATTGGAGGGGGACCAGAGGAACCTGCTACACAGCCACCACTAACAGCAAATGAAGAATACCTGCCCACTATCAGGGATCCAGACAGCTCCCAGGAAAGTGCAGAACAGCTTGTACTTGACACTGGTATTATTGTTTCAGTGACAGCAAGTATGTCCCAGATGGAGCTTACAGGTAGACTTATGTATCTCAATTGTTAAATAGTCTTGTATAGAAAAATATTTACAGCAATGCGTTAATTCTGTTTAACAAGAAATTGGTTTGGAGGGTACTGTAGATTGCTACAGTTAACAACACATTCTAATTACACATGGGCTTAGATTGGACTTCTCATCCAAGTTTTTGTTAAAAGTATAGTTAATGGACATATAAAGGGCAAAATGTTGTACCCCTGTATTACTGTTAATTGTGATGATGTTGTCCATTTGATTAACTTCTTCCTGGACCATCAACCATGGGAAGCATAACATCAGCTGTACATGGTAAGCCAGACAGCTTCTTTGTAAGTGGTGATGAGCAGTTCAAAGAAATATAACTTTTATCCATATGTGTGATGTGGGAGTTAGGACTGTTGTGTGTACTGCTGCACTATCTGCAGTAATAGCATCACTGTTAGTTTGTTAGCATACATTTGACTATAGTAGTATAGCTATTACTGTTTTTCCTGTGTTGCTTATTATCACAGATGATACTGACAGTGGAACTGTAGGACTCTTGCCACCTGATGTCAGAATATTGGTAGATTTTGATGATGATGATGGCGGCCAAACACTGGCACAGTTGGGGGGTGCAGAGGTTGAATCTGATACTCAGATTGACATGTAGCCATCCCCTGTATTCCCATCAGACACAGCCTGTGGGCCTATGCCTATCCATTCCAGTTAGCCCTCAGATGTTGGACAAGTGAAGGGTGAGACAATTGATCAAGTAAGTGTGGTCACTGCAGCTTCAGTGCATGTTGACTCCGGCTGTAGCCAAAGTGTGGGAGAGGTTCCCTGCAGGAGGCTTGTTAGGGGTACTCGGAGATGGGTCACTGTCCATTCTCTGCCTGATCCGGATGTGTCTTCCCGTGCCACTCAACGTATGCTTAGGGCCGTCATGGAGGCACAGGCACATCCCCATAGGTCTACCAGAGAAATGCTTAGGGTTGTAGATGTGGCACAGGATGACATGCTTGACTGTCTCTACTGTGTTGCCGATTCAATATAGCGGATGAACGACATGTTGGAATGGGCAGGGTGTGTGATGGAATGTCTGCTGGGAGGAGGATGGCATCCTTGCGGGCGTAGATCAGCCACATCATCTGTTGTTAGCTGACATAGGCATGACTGATCATGCTTCATTAGTGGCAGTACTTCCATTGCTCCATCAGTGGTTGAGGTGTCCACACCAAGACATGACATGCCATGGGGTCATGGTCCTGGGCATCCTCATGAGGAGAGCTCATCCAGTAGACATCAGTCATATTTAGGTAGCAGCAATGTTTCTAACTGTGGGCATGGACTTGTCAGTGCACTTCCTGGCAGACCCAGTTCTCATAGTGAGGTACAACAACAATGAGCTGCCACCTTTACCATGCATGGCTCACACCTGTCTGACATATCAAGACATAGACCTAGCAATGAGCTTGGCTGTGTTCATGCAGACACTCACACACATCAATTTCACCTAGAAGAACCATACAGACACACCACAGTTGCATGGTTTAGCTGGGAGGCTTAAAGCTCATTTTGTCCCACTTTCCATTTGTTACTTTATCCAAATGTTTGCCTGCTTGTTTTTCTTACTAACACACACTCACCAACCTTTTTGCAACACCTACGCTTCCTGCCTCTGCACACACAACACCCTGTGCAAGTGATAATAACTGTGCCATATCCCTATTTTCCATCTTTTGGATTCAGGGATATATAACATGTATGTCTGATGCTCAGGGTGCATGGCTGACTTAGTGCTTAGTATATCTGCTTTTGTGATGTTGATTTGGTAATTGTACCATTGACTTATATTGGTCTTAGGAAGTTAGACAGTTGCTAGCATCAAACATCTTTACATCAGTATTGTTAATGATCTTGTGAGGGTTGTGAAGTCTGAAACTGAAATGTGCCTCATTACGTTCTAACTTCTCTCTCTTGAGATTTGCCAGTACTAAAGTTTGGTGCTAGACTGAGGGCATAGTGTGACCATCAGTACTTTTGAGAGGTATGACTGTGTGAATCTTTGATGCTTGAGCCTACCACTTCATAATGGACACATATAAGTCACATACATCTCTGCTGCCACATGTTAAAATCATTTTTGTACAAATCACCCACCTTTTACTTACTTACACTACCAAGTAACAACATGCAAGGTTATGCCATTCAGGTTCAACATTTACCTTGTAAATCTAGCAGTTGCTACAGTTTTAGTTCAGGGATTAGTCTATCTGATACTAGGAGTACACAGCCATTGCATGGGTAGGTAAAGGTTGTGAACATTGCCTGGCATCAAGGTCACTATTTGTATGTGCATAGGAGGAAGGTTTAATTCCCTTATTTGTTGAGTGAGTGTGCTATGCATTGACTCTTAGCCAATGTGAGGGCATATTAAGTGCACCTATGTCTGCCTACACCCACAACAGCTGCTGGTTCCCCCTCTGACTTTTCTCCTGCAATGTGGCTGTGGTGACCTTGCCATTGGTGGCAGGATGTGTGCCCCTTCCCCTTGTTGATCCTGCTGAAGCAGCTTTCTCAGGATGATGTTGTATAGCATGGTGCATACAGTGAATATTTCAGTACATTTATGCGGATTGTACTGCAGGGCTCCCCCAGATGTATCTAGGCACCAGAACCATGACTTCAGCAACCCAAATATGCTCTATGATATTTCTGATTTGAGCATGTGCCTCATTATGGCGTTCTTCAGTGAGTCTGTGTACATTTCTGATTGACATCATCAGCCACAGTTCTAGTGCATAACCTGCATCATCCAGTAAATGATCCTATGGGATATCACCCCTAGTAAACATCTTATACAGCTGGGAGGTGTGCCAGATATGTAAGTCATGGTGTCTGACTGGGTTGCCAGCACACATGTTCAAGATAATTCCCTTGGCATTACATATGACGTGGCAGGTAATAGAGCGGAAGCCCTTTCCATTTATGTAAACTCTTCCCTATTTCCTGGGGTGGTGCCATAATTTCTATATGTATGCAATCTTTGGCACCCAGTACTTCAGGGTAGTGTGCTGCAGGTTAGAACTCCTGAATATTTCCGTCCCTGTCCTCAGGAGTACAGAAAAAATATATGTGGTCACTGGCATGTTGGAGCATAGCATTCAGGAACTGATGGAGGATCCTTTATGCTGATGCCTGTGACACCCCTGGCATGTCCCCTGTTGGTCATTGAAAGGTACCTGTAGCTAAAATTCTAAGTGCTACACCTAACTTTGTCACCACTGGTATGGGTTTCCCTTGGTTTGCCCTGGCTCTGAGCTGAGGACAACAGAAGTTGCAAAGTTCCTGTAGTGTGTCACTATCCACCCTGTAGTGCTTTATAATTCCCACATCATGTAGATTGTGATAAGTTAAACAGGGTCTGAACTCTTCTCCTTCTTGGTCATGGTCTATTAACAGCAGCAGCAGAATATACTTCAGCCTGTTCCACATGCACATGAATTAAAGCAATAACAGCCCCTGACATTCTTTCTGTGTAGACTCTTTTCCATGGCTGTATTCCAATAGGTTTTGGAATTTGTAGGGAAAACCGGCACTGAGTCTGCTTGGTTACTTTATAGCTTGTTAAATAGCTCCTCCATCTTGGATTGGTTGATTAGCATAAAATTCATCTGTTTATACTGTAATTTGTATGCCATTGTGTTTACCTTGTTTGTGTGGCTCTGCACACTGTGCAGAGCCACTTACTGAATCTAAAACAATGTGCTACCATGTGCGTGTCTCACCACGGCATGCACACTGTGTAAACCCACCACAAAGACTTTATTTACTCTGCCCCCTGTCCATTAACTGTGGTACTGGTCTCTCTTTGATCAGCACTATGGACAGATATATTTGGACATGGTAATTTCTCCTGCTGTTTTATGCAACATTTTCCTTCTGCTACCTGTGTGTCCTCTTTTCCTTATTCCAATGTGTTTCAAATCTTCATTTAATACATTCACAACAATCTTTAACTACCTGCTTTTCAATCCATTTTTTAGGTATTTGTGATAACACAAGTAAGTCATGTAAACATTTTGTGTTCTGGTTAATAAGGGGAAGTTTAGGATCAGTCCAAAAAAAAAACTATGTATAAGAGGAACTGAAAAATTAAGGTTAGTTATAAACTATTAAACCTTTCTCATAACCATGGAAATTATAGACGTTCCCAAAACTTATGGAAGTTAGCAGACTGTTGATTTACATGGCTCTAATACTGCACATGATAATTATTGATCACTTATGTTTGTCTAACCTGGGTATAATTTCACATTTGTAGAACTGTTTCCTGTTCTGCTATGGCTGTAGTACAGTGTGACAAAAATTTATTGGCAACTCAAACTTTCTCAAATATTTAGCCATAAGTCTCAGGGAGAGTTCATTTACCTGATCTGTTGTTATTAATTTCAAGTTGGATGCATCTGAATGACAAAAAATCACAATGTTGCATCCAATCAGCTCCTGCTAAGTAATGATTATTAGCCTAAAAGGATTTGTTTCTAAAAGTCAAATCTGTCTGATCCTGTCCTCTCTTCTAGCTTCTTTTCTACTCTATCCAGCAGGCTTGTACACTAGTTCCATTGCCTTTATTCATCTGGCCCATACTATCAATTGGGAGGAGAAGCAAGGCTTCAGAGACAAGAATCCTAAGACCTGTTTATTTATACCTAGAGTGCCTGTTTACCCCATTCATCTACCCTCCCCCTTAATGACACACAGGTAGTGAGTCAGCATTCAGGTTTAAGAGAGTGGTCTATTCTCCACCTTGAAACAACCCCTTCCACAGTGGCGACTCTTCTGAGTTCCACTTAAGTGATACTTTGTTGCACAAAGCATGTCTGTACATTCTGAATTCCCCAGCCAGTGTGATATTTAGAGACAGTCAGTATGTACTATGTAAAAATGTTTTTTGCCACCATATGTTTATTATTTATTACCAGAATCTTAATGGAAATCATCAAGGAAAGCAGAATGGTAATTTGATAAAGAGAAAAAAATATATATAGCTTGGTATAATTGTATGGAGAAAAAAAAGATAGTGACCAAATGTATGGCATCAAGCACAGAGTGGCTCAGTATACAGATGTCAAGACAATGGGAACTTTGCAATAACGAGTTTAGCAACAGTAAACAGCCTCTTCCATCCCACACTTCTTACATCAAACTGTAATATATAACTCTGCCAAATTCTATAATTTGAAATCCTAGGGTATTAAAATACTGAGGCAAGATAAAGAGATTCAACAACATTCTCTATTAAAGAATCTCATATCCTAGTCTTAGCATTACACCAAAACTGCCTGAGGACTGAGCAGAGACAGGGAATCTGACTGAAGTTTTCAGGCAGAGTTAAACTGCCTTTTTGCTGAACTTGCTTTTGCAGGCAGGGAGCCTACATGAAACACCAGGCCTAACTTACAGGTGATGTTGCAGGGACATGAGAATGTTCAGCAGAACAGTTCTATCTGTAGGGAAGACATGTAGTCATGACAATCAGCATGGCCTCCATGCATGCATTCATCACATCCAAGGAGACTGAATGAGATGTAGGGTAACTAACCTTCAAGGAATTTCAGTTTATTTAAAAACAAAACATAAAAGTGGGCCATCTCCAGCAGTGGTCAGTGGATGGCTTGCAGTGCACACAGCTGCACACAAGAGTTGTCCCATTCAACCCCCTTTACTTCCAAAACCATCAGTGCAGCCACTGTATGTGCAACTAACTAATAAAAGCAGTATAACTTCCTATCCAGTACCGTTTGTAGTATCTTGGACCATATACATGTGGAATATCTGCCACACCGAGAAGCCCATTCACTTCAATGGATATTGTCACAATTTAGAATTGCACATATGATTTACTTTAGGCTAACCTGATTTCTCCTATAAAATCAGGCATAGGACTCCACTAGTCTCCATCAAAATACACTGAATGGGGACTTACAGAGCCCTATCTTTTGGACTTGGGTATGACATAACATGCCCTGATCCAATAAATCATAGATTAAAAATCAAATATTTACAAAGATTTTAAGAATCATCCAGAACTTTTGCGGTGCATAAATAACATAATATATATCAGTAAAAGAAGCACATCAATAGAGTTGTCTGTCTGAAATAGTAAGAGATCAATATACAGTTATTAATGCTAAATTTTATTCAAGACTACGAGAGGTGTGGAAAGACCTTAAGTAAGAGAAACAAGCTTTTCAGCAAAAGAAGTGATAAATGCTTCTATTTACATTCTTCTTGAATAGTTTAAGTTGCATTTGTATTGTTTGTGTCTGCCCCAGCCCCACTTAAACATTAACTTAAAGTTTCTGAAATTCTAATCTAAATCAGGTTTCTGAAATTCTAATCTAAATCAGGTCAGTGACCTGTAGATCAAAATCATAGGACTAGAGCTTCAGAATTTAGCACAGAGCTACACTCACACAGGAACGTTTATTCAAAGCTCCAAGAGGTGTGGAAATCAAGTGTGAGAAACAAGCTTTTCATCAAATTGAAAGAAAAAAGCTTATAGTGACCGGTGTAGTGATACATTTTGTACATTCCTGACTTTTCTCATATTTTAGCCAAAAAAGGTACCTGTTTGATTTTTTTTTTTTTTTTTTTTAGTTTGTTCTGGGACCTAAGTTTACAGGTTAATTTGCAGTTGTGGGAAAATTGTGTACATTACACTGCACTTGTATCTCTGCCAGCAGAATTACTTGCAAAAGCTACCTATCTGTATTTTGACTGCTGCATGGGACCTTAATCTTTTTTTTTTTTTTTCTGAATAACAATTATTTGTTATTATGATTATTGCTAATATTTTATTTAAACAAGAACCATCTTTATTATGTTATCACATATGATAAAGGCGATCTTACATTTATATAAATGAAAACAAACCATACTGACATAATTCTAACTGCAAACATACATTACAAACCACGTTGACACAACTGTAGTTGCAAACATTATACATCACTTACGGTCTATCCGGTCATTGTCTATGGGACCTTAATCTTATACTTTCATTCACAGTTGTAGGAAAATTGTGAACTGCTACCAGATTTCAGCCTAATTTAGTAATTTTTACAGCATTTATTCCATAAACAGCATTACTAGTAAATTTCTGAATAGGCTCGTGCCTTAGTCTATGGTGGGATTGTAACAGTGGCTATATTTTGAATTCTGCTCAAGGATTTGTGCCTCAGTACTTTTACAGCTATTAATAGGACATTTTTGCTGCAATAGCCTTATATTCATTTACCTACTTGAAGTTGCATACCAGTGCCTTTCTACTTACTTTGCCAATATATGCCTTGCATTGAGCAGCATTATACCATCACCAAGAATCATGTAACAGTATGAGCAAAAGATGACTGGCTTCGATAATTGGCTTAGTTTTTGTTGTCTTTTCTTGGGGAATCAATATTGGTCAGCATGGGAGAACATAGTTAGACTGCATTGCCTTACTAAGGATGGTCTGCACCCGTCTCCAGTAGGCTTCCTTATATTGGATAAAACATTATCCAACCCCCTTAGTGCCTTTTTAGGCAATGGCAAATTGACAAACCAACTGACATAGCAAATAAAGCCCAAAGAATCTGAAAGGTGTCACTGCTCAATGCTAGGAACCTGAACAAGAAACTTCATACTCTATAAGCTCTCCTCAGTCTGGAGAACATTGATGTCTGTGCTGTTACACAGGCATGGTTTAAATCCACAGAAAGTACTCTATCAGTGCAAGGCCACATTGCCCTCCACATATTTAAACCATTAGCTGCACAGACAGTGTCAAAAGGTGGATGAGTCTCAATCTACATTAGCCATTAATACACTGTATCTAGGATGGTTAAACAGAACAATGCCCTGATATTTATCCATATGAAAATCACCATAGACAAAGTCCCACACCATATCCTGTCAAGCTATAGGTCACCCTCTATGTTCCAAGAATCCCATAGCTCTTACCTAGATCTGCTGTAGATACACACCATTAAATCAAATACCATATTCATGGCAGACTTTAACAACTCTTGTATAGATAACTAAACATATATTGTGTCAGACTTACAGACACAGTAATTACTCATTTTTATTAACAAAAATACCCTTGACCAGATCATGTGTACACCCACCAGATGTTCAAACATACTGGACCTGATATTCATCAATATGGGAGAATGCTGCACATCCTCCAGTGCCACATCCTCACTGGTGAGATATGACCACAAAGCTGCCACCTTCCAAAGCAGACAACATCTGATTAAGCAATAGTTTACACAATTCAGTCCTCCTCCTAACTCCAACCTCACAGCAACCTATGTGGAATTGTTCACAGAGTCTCTGTAAAACCATGTAAATGGCTGTATAGAGGCTGTTGTACCTACTCTAAGTAGTCCAACACAAGCTCTAAAAACAAACCACATTGGAAGAAACCTAACCTTAATAGGATATATAACTAAAAGAAGAAAGTTGTGGGTAAAATCAGAAAGAGCAACTTCTAGAATGATAAGAGCTCTCTAATGAAACTAATCTGGAAACTAAGAAGACTACTCAAGTCCAACAAGGCCAATTATGGGATTAACATATCTTCACAGGCTAAAAAAACACAAGACCTTCTACAGCTATATCTATGCTCAAAGGCAGTACACAGCAGTGTGCTAAATTGGTTGTCATTTGTACCACCTTCACTGAGCAGAGTGGCATAGCAAATCTGCTGGCTAACAAATTCAGTTCAAACTTCATCCCACACCCTCCCTCCATGAAATACCTACTAGCCTAACCTCCCTCAACTATTAGCAGGGAGCAAGTCCTGCTGGCGCTGACTAAAGCAAAAAGCAAAGCCTCAGTGGGCCCCATCAATATCCTATGTGATACATCCTAAACAGCTTGAAGCTTGCCCTGTCAGGACCATTTGAGTACATTTTCAACTACAGCTTCAAATCAGGCTTTGTACTATGAAAATGGAGGGCTGCAATGGTTATCCCACTTCACAAGAGCGGACCATCAACTGACTCGGGAAACTACAGACCCATTAGTTGGACTAGTCTAACATGCAAAACCATGGAATGAATTATCACAGAAATGATCAATAAAGACATAGGCAACCCTCAGACACTAGACCCAACCCAGTTTGGCTTTGTCAAGGGAAGTCACACCTACTAAACCTGGTGGACTTTTTTGAGACAGTTACCAAGGCAATGGATGAGAGGAAAATGGTGCATAATGCATACCTGGACCTGGGTAAGGTATTCAATACAATATCCCATTTAGCTATAGTTAACAAAGTCACTGAACTGGTCATGATCTGTTGAATTGTTAGCTGGCTCAAAGACAGGACCCTGATAGCAAGGATTGGTGACCTCACTGTGCAGAACATGAAGAGTCCAGAGGGTACCTCACTGCTCCATGCTGGGACACCTCATATTTGTCATCAACTTCTCTGAGGTAAAGGCTAAAGTAAGGGCCTTTGGCTGACAAACTTTGCAGATGACAGCAAAATGAATGCCAAAAAATACATTATGGAGCCTTTGGAGAAAATGGCAACCCAAGCTAATTACTCCATCGATAAAACAACCCTAAGAGCTGACCTGGAAGTCAGGGATCTGGGATCATATGTAAATAATAATCTAGCCTTTGATCAACATGTGAACGAGGTAGTAAAAAAAAAATCATTTTATGTTTCCTGCCTTATAAGTAAGATCATGTCATCCAGGTCCAAAGAAGTCATAGTACCACTTTATTTGGCCCTTATCAGTGCCACCAATAAGTACAATGCCCCCTTCAGCTTCAACAGTTGGAATGCCCACAAAGGTTCCTTACCAAGGGAATATAAGGTATTAGCACATTGTCCAATACAGAACACCTTAAAGCCTTGTTTCTATACTTGATCTCCTATAGGTTACCGACAACTGACCTATGCCTAGCATACATGGCATCTTCAGATCCAGCTCTGATAAACCTTTTTTCCACATTCACAATACAAACAGCATCAGAATCACTAGATCTAAGGATTTAAATTTTGTTTGTGATATAAATACGATGCATTGGTGAGGGAGATACGTGTCTCAGAGGATACCCATGCACTGGAAGAGGCTCTACGTCCATGTGAAGCAGATTCCATCCCTAACCCAATTTAAGTGTAACTTTGACCAATGGGTGAGTAATAGAAAATTCACCCCAAGTGTGGATGTCATGTCTCTGATGGACAGAGGTAGACAATAACTTTGCCCAGACTAACATACCTACTCATAACTTGTAGAGACTTCCTGACAAACATACCACCTCCTCATAAATGTCCATGATACATAGGGACACAGTTGGGTTGGGTTGTGTGGCTAGGCTTATAAAGGCCCTGGTAGTCATTAGCCTAGGATATACATATTACTAAATGAACCTATATCCTGCTCCTTTTTATGTTATATTTATATAATGAGATACAATGCTTCATGCTGTTATAAGCAAGTTTCATTTACTTTTTTATATAGATAAGAGTAATATTAGAGAGTTATTCTGGTGTATAGAATCCTCCTTCCTCATAGCCTTCATACTGGAAAACTTTAGTTATATTAAATTTTTTAAGTGGATTATATCAATAATACACAATGACCCTGGTGTCTGCTCTTTACCTTGCCAGTATTGCAGAAATTGCTCATTAGTCAGAGAGAGTTTGGAGGCATAGAATGTACATGCACACGCGCATGCGCGCGCACACACACACACACACACACACACACACACACACACACACACACACACACACAAACACACACAGCACTACCCATCCACTAAACTCCATAGTATTGACCTGTAACACAGTTTCATCCACTGAATGAAATGGGTGAACATAAGCTTTTGGCATAGTTAACTACAGTGGCCATTGACAAAGATTAAGACAAATGAGCCATTCTAATGCACTTACCGCAGGCATTTCATAGGAAAGAGCTAGCTACCATATGGCTAGATGCCATATGGTGCTCACCTAGAAAGTTTCTTTAGAATTTATAGTAGGCCAGATTGGCAGACTGCCTCAGTGCTGCACCTCTTTGAGATACGCTCTGCAGTAACATTCTTTAAAAATCAGAAATGTTTACCACCAGTGGTAAAAAAGAACCTATGTCTCATGGTAACCTTTCTGAGTCCCAGCCACAGTGAAATAGTTTCTAGGTCCTTAGAAATGTATATAGATATAAATATTTATATTTTACACACACACACACACACACACACATATATACATATATATATATATATATATATATATATATATATATATATATATATATAGTTGATAAGTGATGGTTTGCATTTTTTAATTCAATAATCTTGTTAATTATGCATAATATATTGCATGAATCTTTATTAAATCTGTAAATGTATTATAATTTCTCAGTTAATAAAAATATTTAAAAAAGAGATTAAGCCACCAACATGTTTCATTCTTTTCTACAAAAATATGACAAATTCCGTAATATTGTTTAAACTTCTTGTTCATAACTTTCTTGAATTAGTGGTCATTACTGGTGTGAAAAAGTCTATATCATTAAAGTATATTAAAGAAAGTTGAAAACAAAATGAGGTGGTGACATTCAAACTGCAGGAAGAAAACTTCACAAAAATTATATATATATATATATATATATATATATATATATATATATATATATATATATATATATATATATATATATATATATATATATATATATATATATATATATATATATATATATATATATATAAATACACAAACATCTAAATAGAGTGTCTCCATAGTCACTGTAACAGGAAAGAATGAATGATAGATCTTGTGATGTATCTGGCCAATCAATGGAAGTTCAAGTAGCTGAGGAGGTAGCTTTAGCTGTATTAGGTGGATCCCAAGTTGCTGGATGGTGAGCAGCTTAGGGTGTGGTCTTGTTGATTGGTTCCACAAATACTATATTTTATAATGGCTCCTGGCTGCTCTTTATAGACTGAAGAGGTGCATTTTTTTGCATTTGTTGGATGTTGAGTTGCTGGAGAGTTGGTGACTTTGATGATTAATTGCTTGCTTGTGTTCAGATCGGTGCAATGGTTTATTCCCCTCATGTTGTTAGATTTTGCTGTTTGTTGACACAATTTGTAGACTTTCAACAAGTACATTGGGCTTTTAAATGCAGTGAGGTTAATGTATGTTTATGTGTTTTTGCTATGTTACATTTAAAGCTTTACTCACTATTTTGATGTTATATATCTATCTTGTCCATTGAAAGTTGATCTCAATGAATATTTGTGGTATGTGCAATTTGGTTTAGTTATCATTTATTTATTGAATGCACGTCTTCTCTTCAATAATTGCAAGAGTGTTTATCAAATTAAGTTGAAGCAACTGAAGAGCAATAATTAATGGTAGACCTAAAAGTGATGTAAGCAGCATGCTATAGCCAGATGATTGTGTAGCAGCTCTTGACTGGATGTAATATAACAAAGGAAGGGCATGTACAGTACTGAGAATAAAAGGTTAGGGAGAGATGGTGCTTGCGGCAGTTAGGTTTGGCAGTTCCTGTCCATGTCTCCACACTCTGGAGTGGAGCTACAACCCAGTCCAGTCCTAGTAATCAGCTTACATGAGAGTACTTTTGGACTTCAGAATAAACCTCCTAAGATGATTTTTTTAAGTCACCTAAAGAACAAATGTCTATTAAATCCTTCCCAGATGTGAAAAAAGGAAAGAAACTACAAAAAGTAATTTCTGTGGAGGATTGAGTCATTGTTATTATAATTCTGAGGACAGTAATTGTGATCCTTGGAATGCTATAATTCTACCAGTCAAACGGGGATTACACTACTAAATCCAAAAATAATTAACCTTGGAATATACCTCCCTACTTCTCAATTAGCATACATAGTAAGCATGGGTTTGAGTGCATGCCGCCCATGTGAATGAATGTAGGAGGGCTTGCACACTAGAAAATTACTTGTAAACTGCAGCAGTGAATTTTATAATTCACTGTTATCTTATTGACATTCCATATTTTTCTCACTTCCACGGCTCATACTATGTGTTGTTACACTTGTTATTCAAAGCTGGATTTTGACAATGCCATATGTTTATACATTCATAGGAGGCTACTAAACTAATGACCCTAGAGCCCTTACAAGCCTAGCCAAATTTATCCAGAGTTGCCTCAATTGTTGGTGGTTAGATGAGTGATGTTTGAAGAGGTAAGAATCTATGGTAGTTAATAATAACTTCCTTTATCCAAGATGGACATGGGTGCCACCTCAGGAGTGAATTTGTGGTCACTCAAGCATTGATCTAGTTGCATTTGAAGAACGTCCAGGAGGGGCTCTGTTTCACATGAATTGGAAGCTGGTTCCACAGACGTGGCTGTCTTTGGCAGATGTATCTGTCTCTACAGCATGACCTGTACATGTCAGAGTCTAGGTTAAGATCCCTGGAGTGAGTGACCCTACTGTAGTTTGATTTATGAATGTGTATCATTTCCAAAAAAGTTGACTCAAAGTCTGCCCTGTAAGCCAGGAACAGATCACCCATTAGCAACCTGTAGGGGACAGAATACAGTGACAGGGCTTTTAATCTTTCAACATAAGACTTATTTTGTGTACCCTTTAATTTCTTGGTGAGAAACCTCTGTGGTCTCTCCAATTGCTGCAGGTGTCTGGGGAGGTACATGCCAAAGGGAGCATTGTATTCGGTTACTGGTCTGATGAGGGCTGAGTATAATGGAATTATAACATCCTTAGATCCAGATGTGATGCCTTTACTCATAAGATGAGCCATATAGAAGGATTTCCTTACTACTGTGGATTCATGGTGGTCAAAGTTCAGATTGGTATCAACCTAAGAATCCAGATGACATATCACTGGGTCTACACTTAGGGAGGTACGGTCTGTAATGTAATTAGCAGGAATGACATCTTTTCCAAATGGAATAATAATTTTTTGCATTTAGCTTTAATATCTGGCTGTGGTGCCAATCATTTGTTTGCATTAACCCTGTCTGCAGTATACTAACATCAATGATCGTTCCCAATTTGCAATCATCAGTGAACTTAGTCTGCCATAGGTCATCTAAGTTTGACTGGACTTCCGAGAAATAAATTCTGAACAGTAAGGGGCCCAGCTCAGAGCCCTGTGATATGCCACTGGTGACTGTTGTTCTGCTAGAGATGAAGTTACCAACTTTGACAGTATGTGTCCTGTCGGCGACCCAGTTGGCTACCCATCTGGTAATGTAGGGGTTAATTCCCAATTGGGAAAGAATACCTGAGTGGGGGATCATGTCAAATGCCTTTGCTGGGACAAGATAGGTGGTATGAACTGCCTTTCCCATGTCCGGGCCCTTGGTGACTTTCTTGAAGAAATCAGCCATGTTTAACAGACACGCTCTCTCAATCCAAGACTGGGCTAGCCAGTCAAGAGGAGAAGGTTATCACATACATCACACCTCATAGAACACATAGCTCCTCGGATCACACACCACCACATCTCTCACATAGTAATACTAAACACACACCCACTTTTGCATAGGCTCTCAATAAAAATCTGCCCAAACAACAAAGACCTCTGAGGCAGAAACGCAGGCAGCCATCTCATCCAAACACAACCCCCAAGACACATAGCCCACATAAACAGTGAGCCACTCAGCTTAAGCCCATACGGCAAAACACTTTACCCAATACACTAGTCATAGGTGACTCAATAGTAAGGCACACTGACGTCCCACTCACCAGGCTGAATAAGGAGAAGGTTAAGGTCTGCTACCTGTATAGTGCCAGGATTCGCCACATAACACACACACTTGGATCTCTCCACAACAAGTACAAATATGACTCTGTCATTGTCCATGTTAGTGTGAATGACCTAAGAAGTACCTCCCTGGACTCCATGAAAAGAGACATGAAGGAGCCCTTGAATCTTATAGCCCAGACAGGTATGACAATAGCCCTGAGTAGCATCCTATCATCACCTAGAATGATACCATAGTACAAGCAGAAAATGATTGACTTCAACAGTTGGCTAAGTTTCTGGTGCCATTAAAAGGAGATCCAGTATCTGTCTGCCTTGGATGACATGATCGACAAACCTTGATACTTTGCCAGAGATGGCCTGCATCTGTCACCCCTGGGATTCCGGATACTGGTAAAGGCTCTTGCCAACCCTTTAGTGCCTTTTTTAGGCAATGCCTTAAAGACAAATTTATCACCATAACAACTACAAACAAAAGCATCCTGATGGTCATGCCACTCAATGCTAGAAGCCTAAATCTCAAAGTGCACTCGCTCGAGTCACTCCTCAAACTGGAGAACATCGACCTCTGTGCAGTAACAGAGACCTGGTTCAAGGCTCCAGAGAGCACTCCAGTGCTAACAAGCTACATTGCATATCACACCTGTTGGGCCCTAAATCAGGACTGAAGCCCTAAAGTTGGTGTTGACTGAAGCCCCAAAGGAGGTGGAGCATCCATCTTCATAAAGGATACGCACAATTCCAGACTGGTTGCTCAACATAATGCATCAGAGATACTACAGGTACAACTAACACTGGATAAAACTGCAATCCAGATTCAAGCCTGCTATAGATCCCCCATAATGTCCCAAGACTCCCACTCCACATTTCTGAACACTTTGGAAAGCATTAAGGTTCAACCCAATACTCTTATACTGGGAGACTTTAACTACCCCTCCATTATCTGGGAAAACTACTCCTGTTCCAACTCATTTCCCTAACAATTTCTAGAATTCATTAATTCCAATGCCCTGGACCAACTCATTCTCACCTCTACCAGAGGTAGAAACATTCATGACCTGGTCATTACAAACATGGAGGACTGATGCTCTTCACCAGTAAGCAATTCCTCTCTGGTTAGATCTGACCACAAGTTAATCACAGTCGATATCCAAATGCCACCATCAGCCACCATGAAGGAAACCACTGTGAAGAACTTCTCCAAAGCCAATTTTGAGCTACTAAAGAAAGAAGTGGCAAACTTCATATCATCCATGCAAATGAGGAATGAGATGTATGGCTGCTGAATCATAGAACAAGGTGCTATATGCATTTACACAAGTGCATGGATCAGGCCATACCAAAAAGAACCAAGATCCTGTCCTCCAAAAAATAGGAAACCGATCTGGTTGTCCCCTGACATTAACAAACTCTACAACAGAAGAAAACAAAATGTTGCAGAAAAGGGTAAAGTCCCAAGACTGGAAAAATCCCCTTGTAAGTCTCAGCAAAAAAACTGAGATCCCTCATCAAATCCTCCAAAGCTAGTTACGAAAGCAAAATTGTTACAGATGCTAAAGACAACCACAAGGTATTCTTTAGCTATGTCAAGAATGTGCACAACAATACGCAAAGGGGCTCTGAGCTACTGCACAATGGCTCCATTTATACTGAACCAGCAGATATTGCCAATATATTGGGAGACAGGTTTAGTGCAAACTTTACCCCCCCTCCACCCCCCAAAGGGCCCAGCCCAGTAACTGAGGAATGCCAAATTCCTAATATCATGGCTGCACAGGTAGAAGCCACACTATCCAAAGCCAAAAATACAGCTTCCATGAGATCTGATAATATACCTGGTTGTGTTCTACACAAATTACAAGGGGAACTGGCACCACATCTGATTACCTTATTCAACCACAGCCTCACTTCAGGCTTTGTTCCTACCGAATGGCATACCAATACAGTCATTCCTCTCCACAAGGGGGGGGTGACTACTGACCCTGAAAACTACTGCCCCATAAGCCTGATGAGTTTGACCTGCAAGGCTATGGAGTGCATCATTATGGACCTCATAAACAGGGATATAGAGAACTTCCCCGCACAGTTTGGGTTTGTGAAGGGCAGATCATGTCTGCTCAACCTGATAGACTTCTTTGAATCTGTCACCAGTGCAGTCAGTGAAGGCAAGGTAGTCTATACAGCCTACCTCGGTCTAGCCAAGGCCTTCAGCACCATCCCCCACTCAGGGATCATTCACAGACTCACTAACCTAGGCATTAATCCGTACATCATAAGATGGGTTGCCAACTGGCTCACGGACAGAACCCACATGGTGAAAGTAACTAACTCCAAATCTTACTACCGGGTAGTCACAAGTGGAGTCCCATGGTGATCTGACCTGGGTATTTTCCTGTATGGTATCTACTTCTCTGAAATCCAGGCAACACCAAGGGACTCTGGTTAACCAAATTCATGGATGACTGCAAACTGGGAGCTATTATTGACTCTCAAGTTGATGTAGATATCCTACAAAAAGGCCTCACAGACACCAATAATTGGTGCCTGAACCATGGTCTTAAGCTCAATGCTAAAAAATATATCATCATCCTCTTCAGGAAAAATGCAGTGCCCATGAACTACCACATTGATGGTAGCCCTCTCAACTCCCAAGGTGTGATAAGAGATCTAGGGACACAGGTAGATAGCAACCTCTCTTTTGACAACCATGTTGCCACCATAGTTAGAAAGTCTACTATGTGAGGGGCGTGGCCAAGGATGTACACAGGATAGCAGCAGATTTCTTCAGCTCCACCAATTTCATTACATTGACAGGAATTAATTACTTAAAAAATTAATTTTTGAAGTAATTTTCTTTCTAAATATGTTTGTTTTATATAGTTCTTGAACTATATCTAAAAAAGAAAGGAAATCTTAATAATATTCCTGTCAGAAATTACTTTGGAAATTTTCCTGTCAGTTTATCAGTCAGAAATGAGTTCCAGTAAGACAAATTCTCAAGACTCCAGCATCAAGAAAGAACTTCAGTCTCTGATAATTATAGTCCAGCAACTTACTGCTAAGATGGATAAAATGGATACTAAAATAGACACTTTCATAGAAAAACTACAAAACAAATAGACTTGTTACATATGGACCTGCAACAACAGAAGATCCAGATGGCAGGCATAGAAGAAGCTGTGAATGACATGGAAAATAGAATACAAGAAGAGGAAATCAACATTGAGTTTCTGCTGAAACAAAATACACATTTACAAACAAAGCTGGATGGCCTGGAAAATAGATCTAGGCGCAATAACATTAGGATTTTTGGACTGCCAGAAAATATTGAAGGTAACAATATTACTTCTTTTTTAACAATATGGCTCCCTAAAACTTTAGATTTACCAGAAGCATTCTCTTTTGGTATCGAAGAGCACATAGATCTATAGCTAATACTAACTCTAACAAAAACTATCCTAGATCAGTTATAGTTAGATTTCTATCATCTTTTGATAAAGAGATGGTTCTTAAATCTGCTTGGGCTAAAGCTCCTGTTAAGATTAATGAAACAACTGTGCGTTTTGACAATGACTATTCTTCCATGGTATTAGCTAAAAGAAAAGTTTTTCTGCCACTAATAAGGGAGCTTAAAAAAGCACAGTTTAAAACATACCTTCTGTTTCCTGCCAAGCTTAAAATCTTCCTTCCTGATGGTCCTAAGATTTTCGATGACTTAGACTCTGCTTTACTGTTTATCAAAAAAAATAAGATTTTGGAAAAAATAGAAGAAATGGAATGGGCTAGTCCTTTGTTAAAGAGACTGGCAACTGAAACTTCGTGGAAGACTTCAGAGAAGAAGAAGAGACTAAAAAACAAATGATTTGTACTATGTTTTTTCTCTCTCATCATTTTATTTTATTATTAATCCTTTTAAATATAGTTCCTGCATTTCCAAGAAGCAACAAATATTTTGAAAAATATTTAATCAAAGTTATTCTCTGTGTGCAAAGAAATGCTTTGTTTCATAACTAGTCAAAATATCTGGAGATTTAATGGCAAGCTGTGATTTAACTTGTTTCTCTTTCTGAAGAGGAAAAATAAGGTCAGTAATTTGATACATTTTTTTTCCTTTAAAAGTTTATATGTTCTTCAAATGCTATTCCTAATTATACTTTCTTGATTACACTGCTTATGCTTGTTTGTAAATAATCTGTCATGCTTTAACTAATAATAATTAGAACTAAATAATAGTAAAACAATATGTTTTATTTTTAACTCTATTAATATAAACAGTAAGTAACATCCTATTGTATATACTTCTTATAGCTTTCTCTTACATTTTTTTTTATTTCTGCCTTACACCCTTTTACTTTCTACTCTCTTTTCTTTTCTTTATTAATATATAGAAATGCTTTTGATCATATAGACACAGTAAATAATAAGATTTGCATAGGAGTTGAGTTGGGACAAAAATGTTGAGTTTTGTTACTTATTAATCATTTTGAGCTTGATTTCACTTACATAGAGTCTGTAATAACCTGTAGAATGCATTGTGAAGGTTTTGTCATGTTTAGATGCATTTACACTGCTAAATGAATGTTTGTCACTAGTTTTAATAAGTTTCCCAAAATGTTAAGAGAGACAATCTGAGATGTGGGCTGTCTCATGCACAGTGTCCATGAGCTACTTCAAAAGCTTCAACTCTCAGAATTCTCACAGAGAAGCTGAAAGCAGCTAGTCTAACCTTTGACCTAGATATCACACTGACACATCACAGATACAGGAATGACACTACCTAATTATACTTTCTTGATTACACTGCTTATGCTTGTTTGTAAATAATCTGTCATGCTTTAACTAATAATAATTAGAACTAAATAATAGTAAATAATATGTTTTATTTTAACTCTATTAATATAAACAGTAAGTAATATTCTATTGTATATACTTCTTATAGCTTTCTCTTACATTTTTTTTTATTTCTGCCTTACACCCTTTTACTTTCTACTCTCTTTTTCTTTTCTTTATTAATATATAGAAATACTTTTGATCATATAGACACAGTAAATAATAAGATTCGCATAGGAGTTGAGTTGGGGCAAAAATGTTGAGTTTTGTTACTTATTAATAATTTTGGGCTTGATTTCACTTACATGGAGTCTGCAATAACCTGTAGAATGCATTGTGAAGGTTTTGTCATGTTTAGATGCATTTACACTGCTAAATGAATGCTTGTCACTAGTTTTTAATAAGTTTCCCGCCAAAATGTTAAGAGAGACAATCTGGGATGTGGGCTGTCTCATGCACAGTGTCCATGAGCTACTTCAAAAGCTTCAACTCTCAGAATTCTCACAGAGAAGCTGAAAGCAGTTGGTCTCACGTTTGACCTAAATATCACACTGACACATCACAGATACAGGAATAGTAGATTAATAATATGTGTTAAAAACCTATGTCCCAAACATATACATTACTATAACTCATTTAATTCACCTGATTGACAAGCATAAATAATTTTATAACTCTATACTGGAAGAAATTGTCATGTGATATATTTTAAAGCAGTAGTATAGCATGTTTGTAAAATCTGGTTACTAAAATGTGTTTGCTGTGCATTATTTTGTATAAAGCAGACAGATTTATTGAAGGGACAGCAATGTAAGATGGCGCTCAGTAAAGATACAACTCAGTGAGATCATATATATATATATATGTGTGTGTGTGTGTGTGTGTGTGTGTGTGTGTGTGTGTGTGTGTGTGTGTATGTGTGTGTGTGTGTGTGTGTGTGTGTGTGTATGTGTGTGTGTGTGTGTGTGTGTGTGTGTGTGTGTGTGTGTGTGTGTGTGTGTGTGTGTGTGTGTGTGTGTGTGTGTGTATGTGTGTGTGTATGTGTGTGTGTGTGTGTGTGTGTGCATGTGTATATATATATATATATATATATGTATATATATATATATATATATATATATATATATATATATATATATATATATATATATATATATATATATGTATATGTGTATGTGTATGTAGGTATATATATATATATATATATGTGTGTGTGTGTGTGTGTGTGTGTGTGTGTAGATATGTATATAAATGTTTCTGAGAATCTGCTTAATTATGAAGTATGATTTATAACAATTTGTATGAATACAATATTTTATTCTATTGGCAATAATGAGTTTGAGTAAATGCTCATATACAAGCAATTCAAGGTTTTTTTGGAAGCTGTTAACTGTATTTACATGACAGAAAATAGATACATCCTAATATATGTAATGTCTGAATCATATTAGCCAAAGTTTTTGATTTAAATGAATGTTAGAACTTATTTTTCTCTCCTCTTGATTTCTAACATCAAGATTATTTGAATGCTATTTGAATACAAGTGTTTTATATTACATGGATGTATATAGTAGTATGAACAGTTTAAAAAAAAAAAAAAAAAAAAAAAAAGTTTATTTTAGTTTATATGATGCTGTTTTACCAAATGTGTAGTCTTGTCTTGCTAGATAATTGAATTGAAAACTGTTAACTTTAGTTAAAATATAACTAGTATTAAATTGATAAGGTGGTAGCTGACGTACTGCTGCTTAGGGTAGGGGGTTAACTTGAGTGGTAAATACTACTCTAAGTTGGAGTTTATAACTCCAGGCTGGATGCAAGGTTTAATCCTTACATTATTTTCACTTGTTCATTGTTATTTGTATATAGTTTTGACATCCACAATATATTTTGTACATTCATTGTCACTACAAACAAAATTGAATCCTATACGAAATCCCATAAGAGATTCAATAAATACAGCTATATTTAAAGGTACACCTAAAGGAGGAGATGTAACATTACTTATCTTGTTATTTGTTATTTTGATCATAAGATTCTTAAGTTTTAAAAATGCCAAATGACATATTTAAAAGGAATTTCTTTAAACATTAATGGATTGAATAATCCATGTAAAAGGGCAAGCCTAATAAGATACATTAATTTACATAAGGCCAACTTAGTCTTCCTACAAGAAACCCATCTCTTGAAAAAAGATATTGATAAACTAGCCACAAACAAATATACAGTATTGGTTAGTTCAGAGCACACTCAGAAAAAGAGGAGTGGCTATTTTATGGAATAAAAGTATGCCCATTCCTAAAACCATTAAGTCTTATCAGGATGACAAAGGAATGTTTTGTATGGTTACAATACAAATTAATGGGAAGACTTACACTTTAATTAATGTATATTGGATACCTGGAATTGGTATTAATACAGTGAAACATCATCTTGATAAGATCATATCATTCTCTATAGGAGATATTATTTTAGCTGGTGACTTTAATTGTATACTACATGAAAGTGATACTACCACTATAGGAAAAAGAAGAATTACATCTAATGCAAAACATTTAAAGGATTTTGCTAATTCTTATCATTTGAATGATATTAATAATCAGATAGATTCAAAATCATTACCATACACCTTTTTTTCTAACAGATACAAAACTTATTCAAAAATAGATAGGGTCTTTATTTCTAACCATATGGTAACAGATTTAATTAATTCCAAAATCATTTCATGTCCTATATCTGATCATAATTCAATTGTTTTTGAATTCATGATAAAAAAATACTCATAATGTTCAGATCAAAAGGATACGAGCATACTTAACTCAACTAAAAGACTATAAAGAATATATACTTTCAGAAGTAAAACATTTTTTAGACATAAATAACACTCCTGAAGTCTCCATTGTTTATGTTTGGGATGCCTTAAAATCATATCTATATGGACAAAGTATCAGATGGTATAATAATAAAAGGAAATCTTGGGATAAGGAATTGTTAGATATTCAAAGTAAATTAGACTCTTATAAACATAATAATAAAGAAAATATTATGGACAAGAAAGTTATTGAAGAAATAAACAAACTAAATGAGAAATACAAAGAAATTTTAACTCATAAAGTTAAAATAACTTTAGAGAAATACAAGTTTTTGTCTTATTCAATAAGCCCCAAATACTTACATAGACTTAAAAATAAAACAAAAAGGTTGAATAAACAAAACCATATCAAAGAAATCTTTTCTCTAAGGAAAAAGAAGAAAGTTTCTAGTATACCAGAAATACTAGATGAATTTACAAATCACTTTCACAAAATTAACCATAATAATATTAACATGGAACCTAAAGATAAAATAAAGGAGTTTATAACCACAAATATGAATAAAAGCTTAATAAACAACAGATTAAACTATTGGACAAGAGTATTTCATATACAGAAGTTATTACACAAATAAATAAGCTTAAATCAAACAAAGCACCGGGTAATGATGGTATTATACCAGAGATATATAAAATCCTTTCTAAAAATACATATTCATTAATACATAAGGTTTTTATTTTGGCCCAAACTGAGTTAATAACCCCCCCCCCATCTTGGCAATATACATTTATTTCGCCAATTTTAAAACCTAATAAAGATCCAACTAGATGTTCTTCATATCGGCCCATCTCATTACTTAATGTTGATTATAAAATGTTTATGAATATCTTTGCTGATAGATTGAAGACAATCATTCCGGCATTATAGATATAGATCAGACAGGCTTCATTGTAAATAGAAATACTTTTGATAATATAAGAAGAACTTTAACATTAATAGATTTTGCAAATAGGAAAAAGAAAGATTTAACACTTATTAGTCTTGATATAAGTTCAGCATTTGATTCAGTAAGTTGGGACTATCTGTTTACCTTAATGAAGTGCACAAACTTCTCGGATGCATTAGTAAATCTAATTGAACATTTATACAAAGGAACGTTGGCTTATATTAAGGTAGGTTCATAGGTTCATACTAGGCTATCTGCCCTAGGGCATTTATAAGCCTAGCCAGAGTATGTTTGGTTTTCGCCACCCATTTTAAATTAATTTTGCTATGCCCTTTTTCGAGGTTAGTATACTGTGCCTCTATCTAACAGTGACACAGAAGTGATACTCGGGGTAAACCTACGATCTCCCATCCACTCATCAAGATTCCTCTTGAAAAGAGTCAATGAGGGACTCTGCCTAACCTGGACTGGGATTTTATTCCAGAGTGAAGGGAGCCTCTGGGTTATGAATCTGTCCCTCCAGCATGTCCTATTTATTTCAGTGCTGAGGTTCAAGTCTCGGCAGTGTAGCTCGATGGGATTTGGATTTTTGAGGTGCAGCATGTCCCTTAATTCCGGGTTGGACATGGCCTTATCGTCAGGCACAGGTCACCTCTGAGCAGGCGGTATGCCACTGAGTAGAGCTGGAGTTTCTTTAACCGGGCAGCATATGGCATCTGTTTGAGCCCTTTGATCCTCTTGGTGAGGTACTTTTGGGGTCTTTCCAGTTGCTGCAGGTGTTTGGTAAGGTACATCCCAAAAGGGGCATTGTACTCAATTATGGGCCTGATGAGGGATGAGTAAAGAGGCACGATGACCTCCCTAATCTAGATGTGAATCCCTTCATGATTAGGTGGGCTATATAAAATGTTTTTCTAACCACTTTGGCCACGTGGTTGTCAAATGAGAGATTGCTATCAACTTGGGTCCCAAGGTCCCTAATTACTTCTTCTGTACTTAATGGATTACCACCTATGTGGTAATTTGTGGGCACTTTGTTTTGCCAAAGGGATGACTATACACTTTTGGCGTTTAGCTTGAGGCCATGGCTCTGGCACCAGTGGTCTGTTTCTATGAGGCCCTTTTGGAGGATGCTTGTGTCGGCTGGAGAGTCGATTATGGCGCCAGTTTGCAGTCATCTGCGAACTTGGTCAGCCACAGTCCTTCCGTGTTGGCCTGTACCTCCGAAATATATACCAAACAAGAGAGGTCCCAGGACTGAGCCTTGTGGGACGCCACTTGTAACTGGTTTGGAGTCTGACATGGCTCCAGCAATTCTAACCATGTGGGTTCTGTCCTTGAGCCAGTTTGCAACCCATCTAGTGACATAGGGGTTTATATTTAAGCTGGTGAGCTTATCTATAATGCCCGAGTGGGGTATTGTATCGAAGGCTTTTACGAGGTCCAGATAGGCTGTGTGGACCACCTTCCCTTCGTCAATGGCATTGGTGACTGTTTCAAAGAAGTCAACCAGGTTTAAGAGGCAGGATCTGCCCTTAACAAAGCCAAACTGGGTAGGATCCAGTGTCTGTAGGTCCCCAATATCTTTATTTATGAGGTCCATGATGATCCTTTCCATAGCTTTGCAGACCAAGCTAGTCAGGCTTATGGGGCAATAGTTTCCAGGGTCCGTTGAGGCACCACCTTTGTGGAGAGGGACCACTGTTGCTGTACGCCACTCTTTGGGTACATATCCTGTAGTAAGGCTGAGATTGAACAGTAGTTTTATGTTTGGGTTTAGCTCTTCTTGGAGTTCATGTAGGACGCAGCCTGGGACACTGTCTGGTCCCATTGATGCTGTGTTTTTAGCTTTGGAGAGGGCGGCTCCCACCTGAGCATCTGAGATGTCAGGGGGGCAGCACTCTGCTGCGATAGATATTTGCCCTTTTGGTGGGGAGGGGGGGAGAAGTTTGCGCTGAACCTGTCAGCTAGGATGTTGGCAATGTCTGTGGGCTCAGTGTATTTTTTGTCATTTTGGACTAATTCTGAGCATATCTGGGAATTCCCACCCAGGTTCCTAACATAACTAAAGAAAGCCTTGTGATTATCATTAGTGTCCTGTGCAATTTTTCTCTCTAAGCTGGCCTTTGACGATTTTATGAGTGCCCTTAGTTTTTTTGATAATACTGATCAGAGATGCCTTCCCTTTTTGGGATTTTGCTCTATCATGTAGTAGCTTCCTCCTTCTATTGTATAGTTTGTTTATGGCTGGGGTCCACCAGACAGGTCGTCTGCCTTTGGAGGATTGGGTCTTGGTTTTATTTGGGATTGCATGATCCTTGCAGTCCTGAAGGTGTTCATAGAATGCATCTATAAAGGATTCTGCGGTCTGAGCCGTATTTTCCACAGGCCCGGGGGCTTTGAAGGATTCCACCTCAGTTTTGAGGAGTGTGAAATTTGCTTTAGAGAAGTTTTTCACTGTGGTTTTCTGGGCAGGGGGTGGGGTCGGGATGTGAATATCCAGTGAGATCAGTTTATGGTCTGATCTTACCAGTGAGGGATACACTTCTGGTCTGGAGCATAGAGTCCCCATGTTGGTGATGATCAGGTCCAGTATGTATTCCCCTCTTGTGGGAGTGGTAACAAGTTGTTCCATAGCATTTGAGTTTATAAATTCTAGGAACCTTTGGGCTAGGGTGTTGGAGCTAGAGTAATGCTCCCAGTCTATGTTTGGGTAGTTGAAGTCGCCCAATATAATGGTGTTCGAGAGACCTTCATATTTTCCAGTGTTCTCAGGAAGGCCAAGTGGGGTTCCTGGGTTTGGGAGGGTGGTCTGTAGCAGGCTATAAACTGGAAGGCAGTTTTACCCACTGTTAGTTGCACATGGATAGTCTCTGATGCTTCGTGCTTTGCCACCAACCTGGAGGTGTGGGTATCTTTGATGAATATCGATACTCCTCCTTTGTGGTTCGGTCCAAGTTTTGGGGCCGAAAAGCATGGTATGAGGTATAACCTGGTAGTGCTGGGGTGCTCTCGGGACCCCTAACCAGGTTTCTGTTACTGCACAGATATCGATGTTCTCCATGCTAAGGAGAGTTTGAAAAGTGCACCTTGAGGTTTAGACTTCTAGCGTTGAGTAGCATTACTCTTAGTTTCTTATCCCTTGTGATACCTATGGAGGTGGGTTTGTCTTTTGAGCCTTGCCTAAAAAAGGCACTATGGGGGTAGCAAGAGCCTTTGCCAATATCCGAAAGCCCAGGGGTGACAAGTGCAAGCCGTCCCTAGCAAAGCATCGTGGCTTGTCGTGCATATCATCCCAAGCTGATAGGCATTGGATCCCCTTTGAATGACACCAATACTTAAGCCAAATGTTGAAATTGATCATCTTGTCTTCATACTGTGGCATCATTCTTGGTGAGGGTAAGATGCTACTCAAGGTCAGGGTCATACCAGCCTGGGCTACATGCTCAGAGAGCTCCTCTATGTCTCTTTTCATGTAGTCCAGGGAGGTGCTCAGGTGATTCACACCAGCATGGACAATGACTGAGTCATATTTGTACTTGCCTTGGAGTGACCTGAGTGCTTGTGTTATGTGGCGGATCCTAGCACCAGACAGGCTGCTCACCGTGACCTTCTCCTTGTTCAGCCTGGTGAGCGGGACGTCAGTGTGCCTGATAGAGTCACCTATTACAAGTGTATCAGGTGTGTTGTTTAGCCTTAAGGGCTGTGACTGTTCGGCACACTGGCTTTGTGAGATATGTGTTGCACTTGTTTTTTGGGGTAGCGGTTGCTTGGGTGTCTGCTTTGGAGGTCTCTGCTGCTTAGGCAGATCTTTATTTAGAGCCTCCGAGTATGTTTTGTGTGATTATGTGTTTGGTTTGCTGTCGTGGTAGGTCTATGTGAGACTGGAATTGTAGTGAGTGTGGTTTCCTTCTCCTCCTGACTGGTTTTGCCAGTACTGAGTTGAGAGAGCTTAGCCTCCAGTTTGGCTATATGGTTGCATCTCTCACATGTGTTGGAATTTGTTGGGAGGAGGAGAGGGTTGTCCGTGTACATGAGGCAGTTGTAACATTGCCTCAAGATTCCCATATTCACCAGCTGGACCAGAGAGGAGATTGACAACTGACCTTTGGACATGCTAGAATAATATTGGGAATTCCTTTATAACTGAAAACAAGGGCCAATGGGGAGCGAGGGTGTAGTGCTTTTAATTTTTAGTGCTGACTTATAATTGCTTTAGTGAGCAAGTGCCAGGTAACAAGTGCAATGTGTTACAGGTAGCTTAAATGCAAAAACGACAAACAGTAACTTTCTTTCAAGCGAAGCAAGGAAATAAGTACAGTAAGCAATGCAGATATCACTAGGGATCCACAGAAGCAATGAGAAGCCGCGTTTTAGGTGGAATTAGCGTTCCAGGGAAATAACAAACATACAAACAAAGCTAGATTCAGGAGGCCTGGATCTAGTCTATGTTACAGCAAACAAGGTGTACCAATTTCAGTAAGATACAGTTCAAATATTCAGGCACTATAAACCTTTAACCAGAAATTCCCAGCTCAGAAGGGCAGAGTCCAGCCTCTCCTCCCACAAGAATGCATAAACATATGTTTCACAAAAAATACCCATTCTTAAAGGTACAAAACAAGGATGTCCACTTTCTCCACTATTATTCACTTTAGTAATGGAGCCTTGGGCTAATTTGATCAGAAACAGTACTGACATAGAGGGTTTTGAAATAGATGAAAATACAACATCCAAAATTCAACTTTTTGCAGATGATGTTCTAATTACATCAGCAGGATCTAATTCTTCTATACAGTCTCTATTTGATAACATGATGAATTTTAAAAGTATTTCTGGTTTAATATTCAATGAAGAAAAAACTAAAATACTACCTATATATACACGAAAAAATATTCAAATTAGTGATTTTACTAAATATGTACCCAATTCAGGTCAGATAACTTATTTAGGTATAATACTATCTAAAGATATTAAATCTATTATATATAATAATTATAATACCTGTTTTCTTAATATACAAAATCTTTTTAATACCTGGAATAATATGTTTTTTACTATGGAGGAGAGCCTTACAATTATTAAAATGATTATATTCCCCAAGATTTTATACTTAATACAATCAATAATACTTCCACTAACAAAAATAATTATCAAGAAACTGAACACACTAATGTTAAATTTCTTATGGGCACCTAATAGACCTAGGATTGCATTAAAGAAACATACTAATAGCTGGTCTCAAGGGGGTATTTCTTTTCCAGACTTTAATTTATATACTATCTCTTCTATTGTAAAAGTTATTACTTTATTAATAGATCAGTCATATGTCACAAAATGGAAAGATTATTGAGAGCTAATTAGTATACACTCCATGAAAATCTCCTTAACACATAAAAATATGAGTGTAAATAACTCCATGTTATGGTTACTAAAGGAATTTTGTACGTCACCTATTACACCTAAACATATGGTTTGTTACCCATTAAATATTATTATTAGTTATCGTAACTTTATATTCATGCACCCTAAGTATAGGGAATGGAATTTTATTGTATTTCCTATAATGTATACTCAGGGTATGCTTTTGTCATCTTCTTCTGAAGGAACTCATTTAGCTATAGATAATGATCTAAAGTACTGGTATCAGTTGATATCTGATAATAAAGTTAAAAATCTAGATTTCTTAAAACAAGAATTTGATCTAAGAGAAACTTGCTGGTTAGAGGTTCAGACCTTTAGACAACATCTCATTAATAAAATAGATTTAATGTCTATAAGTGTTAAAGAATCTATTCCAACACTGATTGATTACTTGATATTAAATTTACAACATAAAGTTTCTGATAAAGGTAAACTTTCATACATACATAAAGTTATCAGACAAGAAACTTTTTACAGTGTAGATTCATACTGGAATTATTTCACTTCTATTAATGGGGACCTACCAAATCAACAAGATAAACAATATATATTGGAATCTGCTTATAGAACTACGTCTTCCATTGTCTGGAGACTTTATACATGGAAATTTTTACATAGATCTTTTTATACACCTTTGATGATGAATAAAATAAATAATAAAGATAATCTATGTAAGAGATGTAATGTAGAAATTAATGCTGACTGGGCTCATATGTTTTATGACTGTATAAAATTGAAAGAATACTGGAAGTCAATTAATGAATTTTTGCAGGCTCTTTTACAGATAATTTCATTATTTCTAAATCTCTTATATTATTCAACACACCTGTACCTCAAAGTGTTAAAAGGTTAAGCTTCCTTGTTATGGTCTATTCTAGCAGTGGCTAGGAAAATAATAACTAGAAATTGGATTTCAGATACACCTCCTTCGTTCAATGAATTTAAAAATGTTATGAATATAGTGTGCCATATGGAAATAAACACAATTAGGACTAGAACAAATAGAAAAACATCTTATTTTATTGTATGGGATAATTTAGAAAATTTGTTAAAAAAATTTTAATTTCAATAGCATGGTATTTTAGTTTAATTAATTGATCTGATTGTAGTGGATGTCTTTGTAAATACTTTAGTTGTTTTGTTGAGTATTATAATAATACCTATTTTTAATTACTTGTATAAAATTGTTATGATATTTCTCTTATATGTTAAAACAATAAACCTGTTTTGAAAAAAAAAGAAAGTCTACTATGTGGCACACCTCATTACAAAAGGTTTCTCATCCAGGAACAAAGAAGTCATAATCCCCCTCTACTCATCCCTCATTAAACCCATTATAGAGTACAATGGCCCATTTGGCATGTAACTCACTAGACACCTGGAACAACTGGAGAGGCCACATAAATTCCTCACAAAGAGGATCCTAGGACTCAAACACATGTCCTATACAGACAGACTCAAAAAACTCCAGCTTTACTCCATCTCATATCGCCTACTTAGAGGCAATCTCTGCTTGGCATACAAAGTCATGTCTGACCCAGTGTTTCTAGACATGTTTCATCTGAAAAAAGTCACAATCCCTCCACACCACATGCTACAAAGACCTCAGCCTCATCACCACAATAAATAGAACCTGCTGGAGGGACAGGTTCCTAACCCAGGGACTTCCCATACTCTGGAATAAATTCCTCATTCATGTCAAGCAGAGCACTTCACTAGCCCTCTTCAAGAAAAATCTTTACGAGTGGATGGGTAACAGCAAATTCACCCCAGGGATCACTTCAACAGCCTTGTTCGATAGAGACACAAGGAACTAATGTCCGGCAACAGGATGACTGGGAATATTCTTGGGCTATGCTTGCTTTGGCTCCAGGGATATTAGCCTACAACTCACCTATGAACCTATGATCTACCTATAATGAATCCGAATTGAGTTGGGTCCAGAGTTTGGAGATTACTTATGTCCTTGTTAATAAAGTCCATAATGGTTCTTTCCATGACATTGCTGATGAGACTAGCTAAGATTATGAGTCTATATTTTCCAGGATCGGTTAATGGTCCCCCTTTGGCAGAAGGATTACTGTTGCTGTCCTCCATTCCACCAGAAAGAACACAGTTTGCATGCTGTGGTTAAACAGAGATCTCGGTGGGCTGGGTCATGTTTTAAGTTGCTTAAAAGGCAATCTAGAATGTTGTCTGGTACCACTGATGCCATGTTTTTGCCCTTGAAGACCACTGAGATGAACTGCTCTTTTGAGATAATAGGCCGAGGAATGATAGCAGGTATACTTTGTCGGATGACTGGAGGGGACTGGGGCTAAAGTTTGCTCCAAATCTGTCAGCTATTAGCTTGGCTATTTCCACCAGTTGAGAAAGGCGGGTACCATCCACAGCCAGTTCAGCAAATAGCTGGGTATTCCTTTTCAGATTTTGGACATAAAGAATGCCTTGATATTATCCTTAGCTAGGGAGACTCTTTTTGTTCATAATTAGCTTTGGAGGACTTGACAAGATCTCTAGTTTGCTTATTTAAGCTAGAGAGGGATTTATTTCTTTGCTGAGCCATTTCCATCTCTTTCTTTGATATTAGTTTCTTTCTCTTGTCATATAGCCTGTTTATATTAGGGGTCCATCAAGGTGGCTTGCTTTTTCGGTAATATCTGGTTTTAATCTGGTCAGGTACATCCAATCCTATACAGCTGCTTAAGTGGTTATACAGGGCATTGGTGTATACCTCTGCACAGGATTCTATGTTATCTGCATTTGAGGAGGCTTTGAAACTTCTTATATCATCACTTAGTAGGAGGCAATTTGTCCTTGAAAAATTCTTAAGCATTTTTGAGCCTGATGGTGCATCTAATCTTATAATTGCACTGAATAACACTTACTTATGGTCCGATCTTACCAGGAAGGGTGTCACATGGGGGCAAGGTACAATGCTCTCCTATGTTAGTGAATACTATGTCCAGGGCATTTGAGCCACTTGTGGGTGTGCTGACTTGTGCTGACTAGCTCTTCCAGAGAATTTGCATTGACAAAGTCCAAGAACCTTTCCACCAGCATGTTTGTGGTGGTGTATGTTTCTCACTTGATTATAAGAATTAGGCTGTATGGAAGTGACTCCAGTAAGCCTAGGTATGCAATACGCTTTTCCTGTTTCATGGTGGAGGACCGATAGTTAGCTATGATGTGGTGGGGGCTTTGCCTTTAGTTAATTGGACGTGGAGTAGCTCAAGAGAGTCATACTGTTTGACCAGTCTTGAGGTGTACTTATTTTTAATGAAGATGGATACACCGCTTCCTTTGGTTCTTTCACACTCAGTTTGTGGTCTGAACATATGGAAGGCACTTTTGAACCATGTCTATGTGATTGCACAGATGTCAGCAGTTTCCAAAGTGGGAATGTTTTCAGGGAATGCAGTTTATTGTTTAGACTCCTAACATTAAGCAACAGTACTTTGAGATTATCTGGAGATGATTTTGTTATGTTGTGAGATTGGTTATTTTGACACTACCTAAAAAGGCACTGTAGGGGTGGTTAATGTCTCTGCCAGTATCCAAAGTCTAGAAGAGCCAGATGCAGACCATCTCTGGCAAAGCAGCGTGGCCTGTCTACCATATGTTCCCAGGCTGACAGATATTGGATTCCCTTGGACTGACACTGGAAGCTAAGCTAATTGTTGAAGCCAATCATTTGTTGTTTGTATTCTGGCATCATGCTTGGAGAAGGTAGAATGCTACTTAAGGCTAAGCTTATACCAGCCTGTGACACATAATCTGAGAGCTCAGTCGTGTCTCTCTTCATATAATCCAGTCAGGTATGTCTGAAGTCAGTCACTCCCACATGGACTATGATGGAGTCATACCAGTACTTGCAGTTAAGTGCCTTGAGTGCTTGAGTGACTTGATGGATCCTGGCATCTGATAGGTAGCTAACTGTAATCCACTCCTTATCCAGCCTGGTGAATGGAACATCCCTGTATCTCACAATGGAATCATCTATGACCAATACATTAGGTTTTCTGGTATTACAAACATTTTAAGGTCTATCAGTACTTGAGCAACCTCACTCCTGCAGCTTGGTACAAAAGTAAGTCCTTTGGACAACACACTGTTTTCCTCTTCAGTCAGTGCTTTAACAGAGTGGATACAGATAAGTGGAGCACCTGTTATTGTAGTACCTGTTGTTGTTGGTATTGTACCTGTTATTGTGGCTGTTTCCTCTGCCTGAGCCTGGGACCTGGGTTGTAGTCGGGGTTCCAGTCGGGATTGCCCAGGAATTGTATTTCCCTCACCCCTGTCCACTGTTTGGTTCAGTGCAATGAATGTGATGCATTCTATGTGGGCAAGACTGTAAATAAACTCAAGTGAAGGATTTCATGTCATCTGTCAGAAATCCGCTCTGGATGTAAAAATAATGCACTAGCCAAACACCTTTCTCTTCATAAAAGACACACAGGTTTTAAGTTCCAGATCCTGGATCGCATAGACATGGATGATCTTGAAGGAGACATCCCGAATATTCTGGAGAAACATGAACTCATGTGGCAATTAAAGCTGAACTCTTTTAGAAAGCCTGGACTAAACTACTACTGTTCAATTAAAAGTGCACTGGAACTTAAAAAATTGCCACATTGTTTACATGACTAATTATATTTTATTTTTTTTTCTACAAATTGGTTTTAAATACCATTTTAAATCATTTGAAATTTAAGTGTATATTTTGTTTCCATCATCATACATATATATTTTTTTTTTATTTTTATTTTTTTCTGGTTCTCTCTTTTCCACTTTATTCAAAATTATGGTAATAACAATACTAGCTAATTATACAATTATATAGGTTTTTAGGGTTCTTGTACACAGACTTGAGGAAGTCTAGAAGGACGAAAGCGATCTTTGTTAACAATAAGTTATGAAAATAGAAACTGATTTTTACATGCAAAATGTATATGTATATATTTATATATAATTTTTGATCGCAAAATGAACTAAGGTTGATATATTTCCAGCCATGTAGTATATTGCCTTGTATAAAATCTCAGACTTAATAATCTACTTAATAATTTGGTTAAATAAGATGTACCATTAAAGTACATTAGGGCTATATATTATTATGATAGCTATTAGGTAGGGCAGGACCAGCTCGAATGTCACACTGATGGGGGAAGGGATGTGAATTTAACATGTGTACCAATAACACTTTGTTTTACAGCACAATAAACCACTCTCATGCCTGATAAAAAGTATATATATATATATTTAGAAAGCTTGTGAGGAAATACTCTATTTTTGTTTTACTTGGATCACTTGTCTATGTACTTAATAAAGGATTTTCGACTGGAAACAGACTGCCAGCCTTGCTTGGATTACTTTCGAATACTTAGTAATGCTGTAGAATTATATATTTTCTATTATTACTTTTTGACTTGACGAGTTTACATTCGCTACTTCTACTACTATTGTCTGATCTGATTAATATACAGTGATTAACTAGAAATATATGGACTGAAAATCTTCCACACAGAGAAGTTTCTTACACTGTTTTGTTTTTAGACCCACTACACTTTAGTGGGTTGTTTTGAAACTTCGGGGATACCACAGAGATTACTTGCAAATAATTAATTTAAGATATCAACAGCAGTATAGAAAGAAAGGAGCTTTTTAAGTTCAATTTACAGTAAGGTGGGCAGCTTAAAATCATCAGGTTTAAAAAGCAGATTACCGAAGGAGAAGGTTGGTGAGAAAAACTAGCAGGGAAACATCAACAGTGCTTTTAGTTTATGCAAGATCGAAAGCTTTTCAGAAAAAGACAAAGACCCTGAAATTCACTATATATTTAGGTATCACTCAAGAACAATTTAACTGATGAAAAAAAAAAACACGTGAAATGTACAAACTAGATAACTTAAGTATCTGGCTCTCAAATGGAACAAAAACACCAGGCAAAGCTGATTTCTTAAAACATAAAACAAAATGGAACAGGTAAACAGAAAGCAGCTCTGTCACTCACAAAAAATATATAAGTTTACTTTCCTCATCCAGCAGGGAATTTCCAGCCATGCTTTAGTTTATGCAGGCTTGAAATCTTTTTCAGAAAAAGACAAAGATCCAGAAATTCACTGTGTATTTAAGTATCACTCAAGAAACAATGTAACCAATGAAAAAATGTGAAATGTGCAGCCTAGACGATTTAAGTGTGCATCTCTTACATAGAACAAAAATATCAGGCCATTCAGATTTCTTAAAAAACAAAATGGAGCAGGTAAAACAGAAAGCAGCTCTATCACTCACAGAAAAAAAAAATGTATTCTTTCCTCACCTAGCAGGGAATCACCAGCAGTGCTTTAGATTATGCAAGGCTGAAATCGTTTAGATGATTGGTTTACAAGTTCATGCAGGTCTAAGATGAAATCCTTATACCCTTCTTCCCTGCAGCTTCAAACTATACTGTTGTCTCTGGGCCTGCATATTTAACATTTCAGTACATTATATGGAAGCTTCTTGTTATTTCACTTGAGCAGGATACTACACTGGCTCTGGCAGATTCCAGTATGCAGAGTCCAATGGTATGGTTTCTCATCATCATGCATTAATGACTTTCTAAGTCAAGCACCTGTGATGATTTTGATATTGTTTTGAAGTCTGTTTTTAGTTCTGGTCTATGCATTCTTCATTGCTGATCAGTGGGATCCAATTATATTTATTTATTAATATTTATTTACCAGGGTAGTGCACTGATCAATATTGACTGACTTTAGGCTCAACCCATTTGAAATATAAAACATTTCACAAACAAAATATACAGAAATGTAAGAAGTAACAGAGTAGTTCATACTAATTACACACAAACATTGTACATATGCATTTTAGTGATCAAGCATAGTGTAATGTACTATCAAGCAGAGTGTAATGTACAGTATACACACCAGTTTGCATATAATTCCTCATGATAATACATGTGTGATCTTCCTGGTCTACACCTGTGATATTTTTGGAATGCTATTTGGAAGTCTCATTTTATTTCATCAGATCAGAGTTTTCTCCTGGTCCTGGAAGTTCAGTACTGCAGTGTCCATCTGTATTGTTTTTGCTGGTTTTGCATCTGTGTGCCACTAGGTCTAGAACCCATAACAGTTGTCTGCTCTTTTTGGAAATTTCTTTCACATTCCAAGTGAGGAGGAAAGTACATTAGCTATAAAGATTTGTGGTCTAGCACCTGTTCTGCTCAAGGTCCACAACACAAGATCTTTCTGGAATAATATTTACAAGTTTATGTTAATTTCAGGTGAAATGCATTCTGCTGTGCCTCCTACTTTTATTCCAGAGACACATGTAACACTTCCTAAAAGATTAAGAAGTGTAAAAGAAGATGACTAGTACATTTTAATGTACACATGACTGTTATTGTTTTTAAAAATACAGCAAAAAAACATAACTAGCATTCTCAGTATTAAACCATTGCCGGTTGCCCAGAGGGATAAGGCCCTGTCTATGTTCCAGATGATCCATGTTTGATTAGTGGATCAGATACTTGTAAGAGCTGGTAGGGAGGATGAAAATACCCATGCTGGGGATGAGGGATGAAGCTGTTCACCAGTTGTAGTAGCCCTTTGAGGAAGGGAGTAGGCCGACAACCTAGAACTATGCATGTGATACACTAAGCCATCGATGGATGGCAGTTTTCATTGAGCAATAGAAGGTGCTCTGGCCCAGTGATAATAAGGATCACATGTCTGTTCATTCAGGGAAGGGACAGGCTAATAAATTAAAATCATAGCTGGCTTTAGCCACAATCAAACCCTGCAGTTGCTGGGGCTTTTCATGGGTCGACCCAACCATAGCAAATGATCTTATCTTGATATTTTGTAAAATGTCTGTCAAACCAACAAAAGGTAGTACAGAAATCTTGTGTAGTTAATAAGCCAGCTGGGTAATAACTCCTCCAGTTATAGTAGCAGTGTTTTATCAAGCAACAGGTGTCACAATTCCATTAAATATTTTACCATTGATATAGTACGTCTGGCTTAGTTAAACTCTGCTAGTGTTCAATCACTCTACTAAAACTAACAACATAGCCAGCTGTAGGAACTTGCAATACCCATGGCTGCAAGGGGGCCGTGGAGCCCCAAAAAGTTGCCTCTGGCTGGGGAAAAAATGAGAAAAAATCCATAAATTTTCTGATTATGCTGTTTAACATGAACAAGTCTGTGACATGACCCTGTAAGCATAACACTGGTAATGAGCATAAAGAAGGGAAGCACTAGAGAGATCAGCAGCACTGAGTGATTGATTTTAATGGAAACCTTGGATTTTAAGAAAAGCTGATGTTTCTGATCTTCAGGGGTGGTATTCTCTTTCAGGGAGTTTTATAAACACTGGCAGAACACCAGATGCTACAACTTTCAACTTCTTTGCAGAAGAATTCAGTGGAAGATCAATAATAGCAGAATAAAGGCACAAAATCAGGAACAGGTGTTAAATATTACTCTGATTCAATCAAAAATGAAATAGTATAACACCCTTTGCATTGACATGCATTTTTGTACAATTAGTATAAAACTCTGATGTCTAGATTCATCAGCTGTCTGTAATCCTGAATGATTTACAAGCAAATCAAACTTTTTATGAAGGACAGAGCAAAATTATGAGAATATCAGGGACAGTGACAGATTTCCATTGCTACTCACTGAGATAAATAAAAGTGACTTACCCCTGCTGCTGTTTGATGACTGCTAAACAGCAGTCACTGATCTGGTGTGGCAGCACCAATGTTGCACAATGTATTGTTATTTGCTGAAATAAGTACAAAACTAGTATTGCTATGGCTTATGCTTTTGTGTGTGTGTGTGTGTGTGTGTGTGTGTGTGTGTGTGTGTGTGTGTGTGTGTGTGTGTGTGTGTGTGTGTAAGTAAAAAATATCAGTGATTTTTATCTGTGCACATAATAATTTCAGGACACATACATTATTCTTCTGGGTATCAGTAAAAATGTAGCTAACAAGTAATTATATTTTAAAAGTAATGCATAAAATATATCACAGAACATTCAGACACTTAGATCTTCTAAGAGTCGGGGGCACCCACTCCCCAAACTGTATAGTCGGATACAGGAGACTCCCACAAAAGCTGTTGCTGGGTGGGGAAAATTGAGGAGGAAAATGTATTTATTTTCTAATTACACACTTTAGTCTGAACAGGATTGTGATATAATCCAGTTAGGATAAAGCTGATAATGGCCTCTACTCTCAGCTGCACCCATTCTAAAACCAGCCCTGCTTGAATGTGTGTGTACAGAACGTAGCTTTAGGTTACTGGGGGTGGTTGTGTGGTTATTTAATTTTCATCACAGTCAAACCTTAGTGGTGTACACATGAGGTTATTATAACTTGTGTTTTGGCTGAGGACAGTGTGGGCATTGTTTCTTTTCCTTTTTGCACAGACATCAGAGGTCTGCAAAGAAGGTTACTGTAGCTTGTGCAGGGGCAGTGTACTGTCTAGGAGCAACAAAGTAGAATACATTAACTCTAATTATTATTTTTTTCACTTTCCTCATAATCACACATCAGGTATGTATACAAGTGGCTGTCTTTGGGGATTTTGGGTGAGGAGTGAGAACGCATACTATGTATATGTATGACAGCAGTCACTTGAAATACATGACTGTGGTAGTTTGAACCTCTGTTTTCATCCCAGTCTAACATTTTTCGGGGCTAGGGAGGCAGGCAGTTCCCAGATAGGACCTGTGTATCCAGACAACAACTGGTTTGTTATTTTTTTGTAAGCTATTATTTTGTCATCTTTGAACATACAGTCTTGAGTACAACTTACGTCTTCCATGAAAAAAAAAAAAAAAGACTTTTTTTTTCTTACTCGTGTTTGTTTTTTTGCTTTGTTTAGGTCACCAAAGGCTGGAAAAATGCTCTAAAATACATTCCAGAACATCTATAACCTTATGGCTTCTTGGGCCCTGACTTATTTGAGTTATTTCCTAAATGGTTATTATGATGCTTACTTGGTCAGGAAAGTTGCATTGAAAGGATGCAAGGAAAACAATTCTTTATTCTAAAGACACCTACATTTAGATAAAAGCCATTAACTGTGAATTGCAGTGGTTTTACCAATAACAGATTGTTTCTCTCCACAATAACTGTGAATTGGAGTGATTTCTATCATTGTTGGATTCATTTGCTGTGGTCTTTGGCTTCCTGGTCAGTTGTTTGTTCTTTGCTTGGATTTCTGTTCCAGTTCCAGGGATTTCTTGGCTTTTTGTGGAAGTAGGCCAAGAGTGTTATTTCACCTAAGTCCAGAGGCCTGTACATACAGTTGCTGCAATGTATAATTGTTGCAACTAAATGCCGGTAACAGTAAATACCCCTTTTTGAGATGGGCCAACATAGTGTGGTACATAGGCCTGTAGTAATATATGACCACTGTAGCTACAGGTCAGGCTGTGCTTACTACTCCTAAAAGTTAGCAGCATGAACTAAAAGTTTGCTTAGGAGGGGTGGAAGTGACAGGGTAATATGTTAATTGGACGTGCCTAGGGGACCCCCAACCTGGCATCTTCTGGGCCCACAAAATGCTAATACCAGACCTGATAAAAATAATCCCATTGCTTAGATGCTGGCGAAGACACAAGCAGCTCTCATTGCTGCCTAAATGATGTTACCTCCCAGCAAAAGTCATTAGCACTAGTGGATATGGGATGATTCCAAACAGAAGGGAATGGATGGGTTCAAGACTAATTCGTGGAGGGTTGATGGACAATATGGATGGAGACAAAAGATAATAAAAAAAAAAATCATCAGAGCAGTAAACAGCAAATATACATTTAATTTTCACAGTATTAAAAGGTAAAATAAATATCAGTGTGATACTCATCCATAAATACAAATAAGATAAAGGAAAAGATCATCAGTGTTAAACAGCAAATATAAATTAAATTTTCAAAGTATTGAAAGGTAAATAAATATCAGTGTGATACTCATCCATGAATACAAATAATAGCAAACCCACTATAGTTTTCAAACTGTCAAAATAAAAGTGTGTAACAGTTCTCATATGAAGACGTGTAATGATTTAATAAATGTCTGAAATAATTGTAACTTACATAGATAAATGTATAAAACATAATGTAGAAGTTAATATGCTTTCAACAACTATATAAATATGAGGTAAATGTATTATTTAGTGTTTGTATAAGTCAAGATATGCCAGTTGCTGGAGTTATTAAAATTCAAAATATGTTAAAAAGTACAATAAATTTCTGTTCTCATGTCATTTAAACTGATTTGGCATTATGTCCCTAATAAAAAGTGTTACCTAGTAGATTAAGGGCTATTTATATAATAAAGTTATAGGCATTGTTAAAGTAACTCAAAAAACAAAAAAAATGTAATACACGTTGAATGTATCTCCTTTGCAGATGTTCAAAGTTCTGGGTATAACTGCCCAGACATAACTGGTTTAAGTTATATGTCATTGCAGATGGAAGGCTGGATGCTTAGGTCATGTGGGTCTGCTGCTTGTGCAAGATCACTGTGGAGTTCTATAGATTGTGCAACTGTGGGTATTTATCAGGTTTACTTTGATGTGCAGGAGGGGGGATTCCCCTCTGCAAGAGTACTTATTAAATCATTTAAGGTCATTTTTTTCCTAGGATCAAACAGCTTTTTTTTGTCAACATTGCATCAGTCTTGCTTAGGAGAAAGTATCACTGTAAAATAATTCCATCTAAAGAGCCAGATGCTAAACTGTTAGCTGAATTTTTAGGCTTCTGGTTTCAGAATACAATAATGGAACATACTATCTCTACAAAAATAATTTAACATAGCCATTTAAAGTCTTAATTCTATGGGCACTAAACTTAGAGTAGCAACACATGCTGTTTCCCCTTTACTAAACCAGTGTTACTGTACCTGGTTTACAATCCTGTTCATTTATTCATTAATGGAACTGTATTAGCTGACATAGACAGACTGTAGAATTACTTGATAAAAATTCCAACCAATAGTTACGGTTACCACAAGTATGACCCAACCTGGGATTCAGAAAGTGATACCATGAGAGGTAAACTCTACCATGAGTAGCCAGCCTCTCTTGATAACCCCTTCTGATTAATATGCATGCTCGGTGGGTGGCTCCAGCAGCCATGCTGTAAGATAATGAGGCAATACTGGGGATCACCTAATGCCAATTAGAAGTGCTGCCTCTTAGAAATGCAGAGAGATTCAGAGAATCAATCATCTGCATAAATTAACATGGTTACCTACCTGTAGTCAATAGAAGAGACCATGCTGCAAGTAAGTATAACAAAATTCAAGAGAAAGGTAGTTGTGGAGATGTGTGCATGTGTGGGGCAGAGTGTGTGTGTGTGCATGTCTGCAAGGGCATGACTGGACTACAATGACTGTGTGACTGTGTGTGTATATATATATATATATATATATATATATATATATATATATATATATATATGTATATATATATATATATATATATATATATATATATTTGTGTGTGTGTGTGTGTTTAGGGTGGGTGATTGAGTATGTCTGTGAGTCCACTGGAGTGCAGGGAATGTGAGTGATGTTGATTGGATGTCTGTGTGAGGGGAGAAGACACTTGCAAATGTGTGTGTGTGAATGCATGAATGTGTTTTGAGAGTTTATGGGGGTGCCTGTGCCAATGAAATGCATGGGCGGCTAGAGGTAATTACTGCAGCAAAGTGATTTTTTTTTTCATCAGTGGTAACATGAAGCAAGTCAGAGATGTGCAAATTTGATGATGACAAGATCATACCTCTCAACCTCTTTGAGTGAGAAATCTGGACAAAGCCATAAATAAAAGTAGGACAAAGACCCCAGAATACAGACCATTTTTAAATACTGCTCTTACAAACTTAGAAAGGTGATATACTAACAGGTTTTGTATTGGCATTAATTTTCTGAGGATATGAAGTCTGAAACTCAATTGTCTATCATTAGCTTCTAACCTTAGTCTTTAATGATTTGCTACTAATTTGTCAGAATGCCACAATTTTATGAAAAATGGACCAAAAATATGAAGCAAAAATCTGGACATTCTGTGAAAATCTGTACAGTTTAAAGGAATGGAAGATCTTTTTCATTACAGCTAAACATGTCTTTGAAGCACATTTCTCACAAATTGTAAATTGACCTACCTGCTATAGGCACATTACCTGAACACAGGAGCATTTCTTTGAATCCCAGCCATATTTTGTGCTGTCCATAGCATTTTTTAATTAATGTAACTCATTTCTTATTTACAGAATATAGATTTTTCTGCAATTACTTATTTTGTTGTTGTTGTTGTTACTTATATGTCTTGCATATCAAATATATTTGAAATTAATCATGCTGTTACTGATGAACACTGGAATTATTCAGAAAAAACACAATATCCTCGTTATAATGATAAAAAATGTCATTAGAAGTCCTCCTAGTTATACCATTCATCACGTTTTATTTTGAAAATATTTGCACAAAAATTCCCCTAGAGAGTTTTCTAAAACATGGAACAAAGTCTACCAAATATTTATTACAATATGTCAACGTGTTTCCAATCCAATCAGCCTAACATTTATAGTTAATCAGGGACATATTATATATAGCTTCCCTTCACTAACAAAATGTATTGTCTACATCGGAACGCCAGCAAACCTCCTGGATGTATTAGCCAATTCATTCTGCTTTGTGCATCTCAACTGCCATGAGAACTAAAATCCCATCATCCTCTGTGTTTGTTTTATAAACTGTCACATAAACCTTTTGTTAGTAGTAAAGAATTATTGATGCAGCAGCATTTAATGAATGTCTTGACCTTATAAATAACAGGTATAATATGGAAATAAAGAATGTCTCCATTATGTCTGCTTCTGACCCACAAAGATTTAAAAATAGCCAAAAGTGGGTTTGACCTTAAAAAACTACTTGGTAGATTTCTCAAGGCTAGCAAATAATGTATTATAAAATGCTTGCTTACTAGTCTGTTTTAGAGTCCAGTTCATGCACCTTTATCCCCCCAAACATTTTTTTCTGTTCTTCTGAACACAGCTAACATTCCTCCAGTCCATATTGCACATTTGTATTGTGACATATGAATCATTCAAGTAGTGGGTATTTATGTTCTGCCATTGTTGATAAGCACTGATAAAGTACAAATGTGCAAGTAAACTTACCATAATAATAGATGTTTAAATGATCACTTATGGGGTAGCCATAGCTATATGGGTTGTCTAAAGCTTTAAGGGCACCTTCCATGTGTCCAAACCATTATTCATCTCAAGCTGCACTGAAGAAAAAAAAGAGTAGTTTTGGTGTCAAACCCTTCAGAGCTTTCATGGCAACTGAGTGAAGGAGGCTAGAAAGTTGACATGCTGAAAGGATGAAAAAAATATCTGAAATTCAAAATGGGCAGAAAATTTGTTTTTAGGTTCTAGGAAGGAGAAAGTGAGATGGATAGCCTGTCTCAAAGTAAACTTAGATATCCCTTTAGGCATAAATGAAGGATTAGTTCTTGATGAAACCCTATTCTTGTTGAGAATGAGATAAGGGTGACACACCACAACACTGTTTTCCATGTTAAAAACCTCAAGTCAGCCTGAGTAGCTGGTTTCAATAGACAAAGGCTTATTTGTTCCAAGAGAAAACTAAGATGCCAAGGAGGAGCCACCTGTTTTTTAAAAGGTGTTGTGAATAACAGCCCCTTTCAAATACATTTTCACAAGAGATTGCATTGAAAGAGGAGGATGCAATGCAGTCATGCTGAAATGGACGACATTTGATGGAAGAGTGAGATAGGTCATAAGATAATTCATACAAATAATGTTAAGCCAGAGAGAACACTAACCCTGAAAGGGTAATGGTTCTTATCTTGGCACCAGCTAGAACATTTTTTCCATTTACTAATATATGATTTTATAGTATCAGGTTTTCTTGCCTCTTTTAATACCTTCTACGGATTCTCAGACAATAGTTTATTAAGATTCTATCATCCAGAACGTTAGTTAAGTAAGTTGCAGTTGTTTGGGGTCAGGATGTATCAAACACCTGTTTTCTTGTCCGAGTAAGTCCAATCTGTGAGGAATTTTGTGGTAATTTCCCTGGCCATTTCCAAAAGAAGGGAGAACTACTTTTTCTTGGGTCGAAAGGGAGTGACCACAATGATCTTTGGAGAGTCCTTCTGACTCTTCAGCAGGACCCAGGATATTAGTGGAAAGGGTGAAAAACTTAGGAACATTCCTGTCCAAGAAAAAGAAAAAAAACTGTTTACCAGGTATTCTTGCATAGAGTCCTGGAGCAGAATTTTCCAAATGATTGCTGTGAATGGAGGGAAAAAAAGATCTATGTAAAGAGATGGATCAGTTCCTGGATGATTCAATTTCTATTTTGTAAGATCATGTCCTGCTAGTGATCAGTTTGTTTGCCACAACATTTTGCTCTGACAGTATGTTAGATGCCTGTAGTATGAGATTGTGTTGGAAAGGTATACCCCAGGCTACCATGCCTCGTTTCCAAGAGGGTAAAATCTGGATCCCCTTGATTTTTGTGCAACTCATCAATGTGGTGTTATCTAAAAAACACATGTAATGGTCTGTGGGACACAGATGTACAACATCTCTTTTATCCTTATATGTTTTGGTCTGTCTTTTTTATTCCAAAGACCCTGCACTTTTATTACCATAGATAAAGGTCCCCAAACAAAGACTGAGGTATTTGTTGCTACAGGCTGGAATGGAGCTGGAAAGGAAACTGGGAAACTTTAATTTTAATAAAAGTTGTCTATCCACTAAAGAAATTCTATTTTCACAAACCCCAAAACTGAAATCTGAAATGACAGGAAATGTTGATGTTGGGACTATATAGATTTTAGGTAGCACTGAATTTTTCTCCTGTGGAGTCTTGCCAAAGGAATCATAAGAATCATGGATGCCTGTGAGCCATAATCCTGAGCAATTTCTCAGCTGAGACAGAGGACTGAGTGGAAAAACTCAGCAACACATTGAGCTCTACCTTTTCCTGTGGTAGAACAGCTGTTTGAACTTTGGCATCTAGGAGATGTCCTGAAAACAACCCTGTGAGAAAGAGTTAAACATAACTTCTTTATGCTCTCTTGGAATCCCAGGCTGTGTAGGAGTTGTCTCACACAAGTGAGAGATACCTGGCACTTTGAAAAATGCTCTGCAAAGATAACCAAATTTTATAAATAAGGAAAAATATGAATACCTCGCATTCTGCAATAGGCTATCACTGCTGCTAGTTATAAATAGCCTTGGAGCAATAGATAGATGTGAGGATAATGAATATAGCTGATAATGTGATGCAGACATAGAAAACCTTTTAAGAAATGTCTAAAATTTGGATCTATAGGAATATGATGATAAACATCTTATAACTCTAAGGTCATCAGAAAACTCAAATGGGGAATGAATGGCAACAAGTTGTGAAGGGGTACTATATCAAACTGGTTTAGAAAGGAAACATCCAGAACTGGTTTCCACAAATCTTCTTTCTTTGGCACCCGAGACATTCTTAAATAAGACCCTTTTCCTAGATGATGAAGAGGTGCCACTTTTATCACCCTCTTTGTCAGCAAGTACTGAATGACAGAAGGAGAAAAAAAGAGTTTCACTAATGATTTGCTTCCACATCTCATCTGTCTGTTTTCAAAGAGAGAAATGGAGCTTCAGACAATCTTTAAGGAATAAAGGTGTGCCAGGATAGGAAGGCAGAGCGGAGTCTTGTACATAGTCATTCAGATTTATTAGACTATCCTTTATTATGGGGGGTTCCCAGAGGTTTTTAGGAACCTCCCTGCCATTGCTTTTTAACCATTTTCTTACCAGCAACTTGCTGTGTTTGTTTATTTGGCTTTTTGAAAAAAGTTGTAGAGGTAGCATTAAATTATGTGACAAACTTTTCAAAGGAAGGCTGGAATACCTCAAAAATTCTTTGGATCAGCTTTCCTCACTTATCATGCTTTCTAAGGAATCCTGCAGCAGATGGTGAAAACACTGTCTTTTTGATTAAAACAGAATTCAAAATTCCTGCTTTAGCATCCTCATGAAAGTTTTGAGTATGTAATGAAACAAGTCTATTCATAAAAGGTCAAAGTCAGCAGCCCTGGAAGTGGCATCTGCAGAATCATAAGCACATTTCAAACAGTGGGTAGCCACTTGAGATACAGCAGAAATCAGTTGTACAAAGATATTTTCTTCTTAGAAGAGGAAATATAATATTCCTCATGTTCTCAAAAGATGCAAGCATAACTTTAACATATGAGCTTGACAGCTGAGAATTCTTAAAATAAATGTTGCAAAAGAATGCCTTTTCCCTAATTCTGTCAAAAGCTTTCCCATCCTTGTCAGAAGAGGAGGGATTGTTCTTCACCAGCTGTTTAGCAGTAGCTAAGTTCACCAGAGAAGTAGCTGCTATGTCTGATCAGCTTTCCTGGGGGCAACAAGCTGGCATTCAGACATGTTACAGGCTGTGGCAAATGCATCTTCCAATGTTGAAATGATAGGAGTAATAGGCATAAGTTCAAGAAAATCTAGTTGCAATGAATCAATGTGCTTCTTCAGAGACAGTAGAATTTCATTATGATCCCATTGAACTAACCGATTCATTCTGCAAAATAGTTTCAGAAAAAGAGAACCCTTCAAATGGACTGTCAGAAGCCACACTTTTCATAGAATCTGAATCAGAAACCTGATGAGAAAAAACATAAGTTGTCCTTTCCTAATCGTTTTGCAGTTCAAAATCTTGATACTATTCTGAAAATGAAGAATCCCTTTTTCTTTTTCCAGAAAGAGCTGAAGTAGAAGGATCAAGAGCTTCAAACAAACCATGAGCTAAGCCCAATAAATCACACTTTTACAAAGTAACTGAAACAGAAAAAGATATAGCGGGAGGTTGGCATAATTGTTAAGGTGTTTACCTTACAAACACAAGGTACTGGGATTGATGATCACATGGGGTAAGTGGCTAGACTTAAAATGGTTTACAAGGACAGTTAGCCTAGTACTAATCTGTGAACTTATGTATATTTTTTTTTTTTCAATTTTGACAGGAATTTCTAAAGAAGCAGGTGAATTTTTGCATACCAAGTCTCACTAGGGACAGGTAATGCAGTCTGGATAGGCAGAAATGTATTTCTTGTTCCTTCATCTAGAAGTGACAAGAGAGCTTCTCCCTTGCCCAGCAATGACACGCCAATAGTCAGAGAGGATGTGTTTAGCCACTGATCCATGGTGGCTGTAGGGAGTACACCATAGGGAGCCATATTGCTGTGATGGCAACGGTTGTTTGTTAATTGGTTGTTTGTTAATTTTCTTCTTTTTGTGGATGGTAGAAGGAAGAAACAAGGAACTGTTAGATTGTTCCATGGTAAACTTGAAAAAGATGCCTTATTCTGGTGGTAGCCTGGTAGCAGTAGTTGATAAAATAGTCAAGATGCAAAAAAGTCATGTTTTTCCTCAAAAAATGCACAGTGAGGAACTCTTTAAGACTTATCTGACCACAGAATGTAAAATAACCCAACTTTTATCAAGGAAAAAGTAGTTTTAAATTAGTTGTTACATTTTTTCCACAAATGTAAAAAGTAACACTCTTGTTTAAGTTACTAAAAGTCGCATGACAGTCTATGAAAACCATTTCCCAACATAAAAAAAACAATTCCACATAAATTAAAGTGTTTTCTCCCTGAAGGTAACTTAGCTGCTCAGCAATGGGAATTGTTAGCTGACCATTAATCTTCAAAAGTCCAGAGGAGGAGTGCTGTTCAGTTGCAGGAAAGCTCCAAAAGGCTTTGCATCCAGACCACTATTTTTCTTCAGCTCAGCTTGAGCTGAATAATGTTTTGGGTGCAAAGAAGGTGGCCTTGAGGCTTTGGATGGCTAGATGCCTCGTAAATCCTGTGCAGAAAATTACCCATATAGCTAATATATATAAACACACACACAAACACACACACACACACACACACACACACACACACACACACACACACACACACACACACACATGCACACACACACACACACACACATATATATATATATATATATATATATATATATATATATATATATATATATATGTGTGTATGCACAGACACACAAACACGTATATATTGCATGCGTCACAGTGCACTTGCATCTCAGTCTAATAATCAGTAGATTTGAAATTCCATCAAGCAGTTTATGGGTAACTACTAAGAGCACAGATGACCACTGTTCTAATAGAAAGAAGGAGCAATGTTTGACCATGCTGCATATCAGACAGAATCACTGCATGATTTTTTCACTTCCTTTTTTATACAAATGATGACAAGCTATGTACCAAAGAGTAGACAAATAGTACAGACATGAGTTTTGTTAGAGATAACACAAGCAGCAGATTAACTGTCTTTCATGCTGACAAAAAGTTGGCAATGATGCTTGATAAACAAATGTCAGAAGGAGCAACTGCTTTAAGAAGTGTGTTTTATTACATGAAATGGACCTAGAAAAATGGCATGCAGTTACAGGTGTGTTATTCTCACTTCCTTTGAAAGAGGACAACAGAACACATGTGTGTGACAGACTGATAAAGCTCCTGAATGTTATGTCTCAAGCCAATGATCAATACTATTGCATCACACAGCAGTTCTTTGAAGTTCAATTAATCCTGTTCTGTAACTCAGTTACCAACTAGATGGAAAAGCAGAACAGTTTACAGACAGAGCATATGTGCACATTAACAAGAACTCACAGTTGGCAGGTTTGAAAATTAAAAGGTATAAAGACCTTAAATTATAACTATGTCATTGGATGAATAGTCTGACTATTAAAGAGGAAATGTAAGGAGAAACAAAAAGTAAGCAGTAGTAAGTGCCACAAAGTTTATTTAGTGTCAAAAGGCTCAGTGCTAGCAATGATCATATGTATTTGCATCAGCCATACCAATGGATTTCTTTTATCTTTAATTTGTCAACTTTTTCTATTCTTTTGGTCTTATTTCATTCTTTGGCTGTCTACTCTTCCTATTTTTATAGCTTTTAATGATTTTTTTCTGTTAATTTGTATACTATATCTACCTATGTAATATATGTTTTCAATGCTTTTATTGCCTTAATTTGCTTGTCTTTCGGCTTTTTCCTGGTAAGGGGTTACCACAGCGGAACTCTGGTCCGCTAATGATTGGCAGTAGATTTTTATGAAACGCCGAGATGCCAGCTCAACGCCCAACCTTCAGCGAAGGCACGCCCATTTACGCACGCATGTCTTTCGAACGCTACCCAACCGCGGGGAGGACATGCAGACTCCACACAGAAGGCACTCCCAAGCCAAGCCAAGAATCAAATGGGAGAACCTCTTGTGAGGTAACAACACTACCGCCATACCACCGCAGCATACTATGCTTTTATTGTCTTAATAAATATGATTATTTTCATATTTTCATCTTTTAATGGATTCGGTATGGGAGCTTTTCTCCCCAGGCCCCCACTGAAAAAGGGCTTATGGTCAGTCAGACATTCCTTGTCAACAAGTATTAAATAAATGTTAAATAAATAAATAAAATATGAAGAACAAGATCAGGTTTGAAACTGATAATATGAAGTTCAGTACATCAGTCACACACTAATGATGCATCTTTCAATAGAGAAATATGCATGTTTTCATTGTTGCTAAAAGGGTGATGACATTATACTTTTCATGCATCATAGAAGGAATGACTCATTAACACATAAATTCAAGGTATCAAACCATAAAGTTCACAAAGGCAGGGAGAAAAAGATATACATGTAATTGCCACTCTAAAGCTGAATCATGTTATGATAAATGAAGGACAGTAGAAAAACTATATTGCTGAGGTGGATACTGCATGGGACAGAATTCTGAGATACTGAGGTCATATTTGCATTCCATCAGCCACTAGTAATGCCGTATTAGGAGCACATGTGCACTTCTTGATGTCATAAATCACACATATCATCTCATTAACTTTCATGCATGCATGTTGGTTAAAAGGTCTGTAGGCAGCAACTTCCACAATGATGTCACAAGATGCAAGGATTTTTACTTTGGTAATGATGATCCAGATATTAGATACCATTTGGGAAATAATTTCATAAGAGGAAGTTCAAATGAACTTGTACACTGCAAGGATACTCATTTTCCATTCTGAGTGATTTACAACAACATAAGAACTAGAGTGTAAGATCTTTTATGATGTTAGTAACAGGAAATTCTTAAAAATAAACATTCCACTATACGCCACTGTATGCTACCTTTAATAGATTTCATTTTGAATATGAGACCACTAAATGCTGCCACTGTGGAAGATATTTGTTAAGAAGATCTAAGTGATTAATTGTAACAACTGCTGTTTCATGAATGATGAGGAAGACGTGGAAGCATCTATGATAAGGTGGATTTTTCTCAATTATATACAGAAGAATGCTTGCAGATTTAACAACAGAAAGTGATGCATTAAACAAAGAGTGTATACATTAATGTGCAAATGGTGCCATTTTTTCACACAAATTTGAAAAATTTGGTCTGGCAATGAATGTCTTAAATAGATCTCATATCATAAATGTGTGAGATAATATATAGATATAGATATAAGTATAGATATAGATATATGTATAGATAGATATAGATGTAGACATAGATATATTTATATACTTGGGTTCTGTTGTTTTAATCATTTAATCATGCATTGGTTTTGTTAACAGTTTTTTAGGTGCATTTCTATATTGAAGTATGTCTTTACTGACAAAACAAAGCTACATGTTTACTTAACTCACAAGTTAAAATGTCATCTGAAAGCAATATATTCTATAATTCTGTCGAGCAAAAACAGACATGATCTGTACTTAATTTTTCTGAACAATGACCTGTTTATTGCATAGTAGCTGATTGTTTTTCAGCTGCCCAGTTTGCATCATGGCCCTACCTGTTCCATTCACCTTCACTTTGCTCAGGCTCACTCTGCTCCCCTACCCTACCCCCATTCCTTCCCGCCCCACTTTCCTTAAATATATACTCTTTATACCACACCTCTTCATGTTACTCAAATCAATTAGCTTTCTCCACCAATTTAACAATCTTTTCTGCTTTTCCACTCTAATCATAATCTTCTCCCTCGTAGTCTCGCTAAATATATCTCTCCTATTTCTGTAACTTCCTACTGTACCTCTAACTCCAATATCTCTACTACATATAAGCAGGTACCCTGTTCCTCACTATCCTCATTTGTACTTACTCTTACCTATCTTTAAGTTTCACTCCTTATATCTGATTCACAGCTCATCTATCGTTATGCTCCATGCATATCTTTTTACTTCTCTTACTCCATTCTCTATCAACCTCTTACCACATTGCACTCTCTTATCAAAAATCATCATCCACTTTCTCAATCTCTCACATTAACAGCACTACCCTGCACTCAGATCTAATCTCTCCATCTCTCTATAATTTCTCACCTTTACACCGCTTCAAGGTTAACACTTTTCCAAACACGTCAGTCTCCTCTACTCTGAAGTTAAGAGCATCTGCTCATACAGACGTCTTCACACATATTATTACTTTCATAGATACACTTCTCTTGGATGGTGACATCCATCCCAACCCAGGTCCACCTGCCACTTCCTCTCACAACCACATACCTCACACCTCACAACCCTACTTCTCACCACCTACACCTTCTCCCTCTCCTAAAACATTAAATATCTCCCCTTTAAATATTCAAAGCCTTATAAATAAGATCACAGAACTGCATTCCTGGATTGCAAACACTTCTTCCCATATCCTAACCCTGTCAGAAACCTGGTTGAAACCACATATTACAAACACCAAGATCTTACCCTCAGGTTATAATATCTTTTGCTCTGACAGAATCAAAAAGAAGGGTGGAGGCATTGCCATCCTCTACTCTGACCAACTTAATCTCTCCCCACTTTCCATTTCTATACCTAGCTTTGAGTCTGCAAAACTTCTTATTTTAAACTGTCACTTAAACTCACACAAAAAAAATGCCATAGCCTCTATCTATATCCCCTCAAGGAACAATATTCCTATCCTTAAGAACATACTTTCATGGATCGCTCAATTTGTAGCCTACGAAACCATCATCCTTGATGAGATAAACATAGACTGGACTAAATTTACAACTTTGTCTTCTAATCTGAGCATCAGTCTTCACTGCTTGCACCAAATCATCACTTCTCCTACATGCACTAACAAAAACTCTATTGCTGGCCCTACCCTTGACTGGATCCTCACCTCAGATGTCAACCTTTATCATAACCCTAGGACACTTTCTAACTCTTTAATTTACCATTTTCCTACCTATGTCCAATGATACTTCCAGAAACCACCTAAAGACCACCTATATAGAGACTGTTATAAACTCATCAACTTCAATCCAGATACTTTTAGCTATAAATTGTTCAGCATAAACTGGTCCTTCTTTTATCAACTCCCTCTCAGTGAGGATGCTAAATCCTTCAATCAGATATTCTTAGACATATTAAATTCACTAGAACATACCAGAAAAATCAGAATAAAATCTACCTTTGCCCCTTGACTCACCAAACATACCCAATCCATTATGAAAAAAGAGATGACATCTGGAAAGCCTGGGTCAAAAACAGATCTCCTCCCCTACTTCAAATGTACAAAAAGTTCAGAAGCCTTTCAAAAAATAGTTAACAATGATAAGAATAATTTCTTCTGTTCCACTTAGCCAAGCCCACAGAATAGTCAAAACAAAATTCTGGACAGCCATTAATAATCTTCTCTATCCTGGCAACCTTACTACCTAACCCCTTCCCTCATAACACTGCTACTGAAACAGCCACTCTTCTAAATAACTACTTCATAGAAACAATCGAAAAACGAACTCAAAATAACAAGACTTGCTCTATCCCTCCTTTATTCCCCAACAAAGCACCCTCCAATAGCTTCTCATTTAAACCAGTTCCCACCACCTGCATCAAATCTATCTTGTTCAAACTTAAGCCCTGATTCCCCTCTGCTGACAAACTGCCTTCTTACTTTCTTAAAATTGCTGCAGAATCTATTGCCTACCCTGTCTCTATACTCATAAATATATCCATTAATGAAGACTATATATGGCAATCCTTCTTTACAATCCCACTACATAAGGGAGGAAACTCCACTGACCCTTCTAATTACAGACTCATTACCATTCTGTCCTCCATCTCCAAAATTCTTGAGAAATGCATACATGCCCAGTTATTCAAACACCTGCATGACAATAACCTGCTAACCTCCACCCAACATGGCTTCAGGCCCCACCACTGTACATCCACTGCGCTACTTTCTTTCACCCAAACAGTAGCCGCCCATGATAACAACATGCTCATCTCCAGCTTATTCCTTGATCTCTCTAGGGCTTTTGATACTGTTTCTCACTCTAAACTTCTAAATAAACTATAAGACATCAACCTCTTCAGCTCCTCAGTAAACTGGTTCTCCAGCTACCTCTCCAATAGGCAATAGTCTGTTCACTGGCAAACTGTCTTCTCCCCCTTCCTACAAGTGAACACAGTAGTTCCTCAAGGATCAAGCCTGGGCCCCCTTTTGTTCAATATTTTCACAAACAAACTATATTCTGCTTGTAAACTCTCAACTCTGTTACAATATGCTAATGATTCCACACTTATCACCACTGCCCATAGTATTTCTAATTTCTTAACACTCACTCAAGACACCTCCTCATCTGTTGAAACATGGATCTCCGATAATCAGCTAGTGTTAAATCCTAAAAAAAAAACAGAAAAAAAACTCCTATTCTTTCCTAGAACACTTCCACAACACAAATCCTCCTTTGCTATCACATCCCTCAACAACACCATCATTAAAGCTGAACCTCATACCAAACTACTTGGCACCGAAATGAATAATGAATTAAAACATCTAACAATGTATAAAAAAAACCCACCAGAAACTTGGACTACTTTACAGAAATCAGAAATTCCTTACAACTACCTCCAAACTTACTCTGGCTCAGTCATTCCTCTTATCATGTCTATGTTATGCTGTCTTTTATTGTTAATGGGGTATTTTAGATTATTTATTTGTTAATTAGTAAATAAGACTATTTATGTTGGTTTGATTGTATTGTTAATTATCTGAGGGAGGTGAAGCACAGTTTTACTGAAAGCGCTAAGTAAAATATTTCTTGTTTATATCCGCTTCTTGTTTTTATTGGTTTCCATTCGCTTTACAGTTTAAAAGGTTTTTTGTCATTTTGCTTGTTTTATGTTATGCTGCCCCTATCCTTAGTAATATTCAATCTACTCTATTGTCCAAACTTGCCCAAATATGCAATAAAATAGCCAGATTTGCCACTAACCTTCCTCACAGTTCTCATCACTGTCTTACCCTAAATAAGCTTCAATGACCTGAATTCCTGCATCTAGTACTTCCTCAATTACATATCACACATTCTGTTCTCTGCAGTCCTTCTCCCTGCCCCTCCCTCTCCAACCGAATTTCTTACCAGACCCCTCCTTACACCTCCGTATGACTGACAAACATCTTCTTGACATCTACAAACTAAAAAAGAACATTGGAATGTTCCTTTACAAGTACTCAGTAGCACATGTTTGGAACTCACTACCCCTTAATATAAGAAATATCTCCCAACATCACTAGTTTAAAAGAGATTTAAAACACTATCTCCAAAAGACTTGGTCCTGCACATGCCAAGCCCCTACAGGACATCACTATTGTCTCTACATCCCCACATTTGAACTCACTCCTCTTCTATTCTTTTAGAGTTATCTGCTTCTATTTCTTTTACTCTCTGACATGTAATACAGTGATTTTGCCATCTTGCATCATAAGGACTGAACTTATACCACTGATATGTCTTTTTTGTTAAACAACTTAGTGTACCTCTTTACATTGTATACTTTTGTAATGAGAATTTTCATTGGCTTACTGAGTTTCTGTACTGTACACTGCAGCTTGTCTCTTCATGTTATGGGATTTTAGTTTTGACCATTTTATTATTGCATGTCTATGTTATGTATATTGATTGAAGATTTTCTCCTCGGGGCTTCACTGAAAATGGGAGCTTGGCTTAGTTGGACCAACCCGGTTAACAAATGCCAAATAAAATAAATAAATAAATGAAATGAAATAGGATGACAGTGGAGACTGAGGTTTTGCCCTTTCCCATTATTGTGTGATCTTGGAATTGGTATATATAAGTAGCAGCAGGGGATGTGGGTGTGCAGCCCCACAAAGGGGGTATGCAGGGGAGCTTGCCTGTTGCATAAAATTTAATTTATTGGCTAACTTAAGTAAACTGTATAAGCAGAAAGCTCTTTTTTTCTGGTACAACAAGGATACACTGTCATTTTAAGTGATATTCTCTGAGTCACACATCAGACAAAGGGCAAGTTTATTAAAGCAGCACTGTGCAATGAAGTTCATTACCAGCTCTTATGAACTGCCAAACTAACTAGAAGCAGTACTGATCTGGTGGTTGTATTTTTGAAGAGAGAGAGATTGCTCTGACAGGTGTAAACAAACAAGAAACTAATAAAGAGCAACACATTGGATTGCATGTAATATTTACATGTGGATAGATGCTGAGCTTAAAAAAAAACTACTCCTTCTGGCAGACTACTCATGTAATCAAAGTAAGCCCATGTTTGCTTATAGTGAAATGCATTGGATGCATATCTCCTTTGAGAATCTGTCTAGTCTGGTGCTTTGCATCTTCCTATTCCTTTGTATCTATGGAGTGGCTAGAGACAGAAGGCACAATTAGAAATTAGATGGTGATATGCATTGGTGGTTTATTTGTTAAGCTACAAGATGGTATACTTACAGTAGTGTGGTTTTGACTTTAGCCTAACTTCATCCTCCCATTTGCCAAAAAGGACAGGCTTACATTGACTCAAGCCTCTGTAGTGGTGATGGCACTGTTTCCTGTTGTGTGTGATGCCAGGAGTATGGGTGACAGCCTTTGACAAACTATTCCAGGCATTGGCCTTTTACTCAAACCCAGTATAACTCATCAGAAGGAGCCTATGGATTTAATGATTATGGAGTAAGTCCAGAAAATATCTTGGAGTCCTTCTTACACTACCTTTGTGTACTAAATGGACACTATCCTTACCTTCTAGAGCCATACTTGTCTTATCTTCACAGAACTCAGAGAAAATGGCAGAGAAATAACTATTAAAAGAGTTCTGATATGTCTCAGCCTTCATGCAACAAAAGGTACTGATGGGCACCTCATTTGTGTGATAGATGGCAAAGTAATACAGTATAGATCCTGTATTGTTTTTAATATGGTTCCAATGGCACTTTAAGGTGTGAAACAAGGCAGCCTCCATCCTGTTGGTTGCTGCTGAGGACACCTGCTCTACAGTGACTCCATCTTCACATGACTAATTATAGGATGACAATTCTCTTAGTCCTAATCTGATATTTGCACTTTGGGTGCAGGGAACTGATTGTAGGGGCTCAGCCATGTGCACAGCATTGTGTAGTATTCCTCATGCTATTTTTCAGATTTGCTCATCATGCAAATTGAGCAATGCATATTCTGTAATGAGATTAACTCTAATTAGCACTATCATCATGCCCAGCAGGGAGAAATCTATATAATATAAGCATGACAAGAGGCAGTCATTATGCTACTGTAGAAAGCATCAACTGTGAATGATGCTTGAATCCTGCATCAATGTTTTTTTAAATATGACCATACTTTATTAGATTCAGTAATAACACAATTTATTCATACTGTGACAACAAATATAAAAACAAACTGCAATAATGGTTCCATTGATTCATATCTAATTGAATCCTATATCAAACTTTTTTTTTTTTTTTCCTAGAGAAGATAATCTGCTTACATAAGGTAATTGCTGCTTTGTACACAGTGCTTTTTTGTTCCAGGTATACATTTTGCATGTTGTTTAATGCAAGGTCTGGTGGTGATGTCAGTTTGTCAGTACAAGTTCTGGAAGTGATATTAGTTTGTCAGTGCAAGGTCTGGAAGTGATGTCAGTTTGTCAGTACCTCTAAATGTATTGGACAAAACTGCCCTAATGGGTGCATTACAAATCACTTATAATTGTAATGTTCACGTGTTTGTTAATTTATATGTTTTTTAACTTATAGTCATGTGCCTGCTTTTTTTAGGGGTGGTGTGCTTGGGACACTTGCATGCCTGACATTCAAATAAAGATTGCTTGTGGATGCATGCATAGTAGTGCAAGGTTCAATTAAGCATACCAGATGGCCTATTAGTATAGTATTAGTGTTAGGATTTCTAAAAAACCCATTTAAGAACACATCCATTAATTTCAGTGTTTTCCAAACAAACTTTTGTCTAAGAAACAGGTACAGAAAAAAAGCAGCATGTAGTAGTACTTCCATGTCTACTTGTAAGTCCAAATTGATAGATGCAGAATATAAAGTAGTACTAAATATCCTCTAACTTCATGATAGACTGCTCCTTGCAGTCCATTCCATGGACCATCCTTTCCCTGAACATGTCTGGCATGAAGTTGTCAACAATATTAATACTTTGGGTGGTCAAACTTATACTTACAATATGGTCTGCCACAGGGAGACTGATATGACAAATGCTACCACCAACAGAGCAGAGGCACAGTCATAGAAATGGTGGGCTACAGGAGGTAGGCTGTCTACTCAACAACCTGACACCTAGACAAAGGAGTTTTTGGCATCACATAAATGTGATACCACCCCTACAGAGTCCATATGTGTAGTGCAGTGCTGAATGCTGGAGTAGGGCTGGATTAGCCACAGAGAATTCCAAGTGAAGATGCCCTAAGCATGCAGCCCTAGTATCAATATCTGCATCTCATCCATATCTGTTAATCATGTTACAGTTTATAATAACTAATCTAATTCTGACATAGAGGTACATCAATGCCCATCTGCACAAGGTATGGTCAGGGTTATTACTTGACATCATATTTTTAGTCACAAGGTTATCAGTTGTATGTGTAGTTGTGATGCTGGGCTCTACTTACACTGTATACTTTTTGCTTAGGTGTATTCAGGTGATTCATATTTGGCACCGGCACTATGGAACCACCTCCATCTGATGGTGGATCTGTAGCCTCTGATAATGATGGCATAGATGAACTGACACAGTTAAGGGATGCAGAGTATGTGTTGTATTTAGGAAGTGTAACTCCAAAATCCATTAATCAGAGTATGGACACAATCTCTGTACTAACACATACTCAGGGCACAATACCATGTGACATTAGACAAGTTGATGGGGATAATATAGATCAAGGGGAAGTGTGGTTTATGCCATTTGAGAGCTGTCTGAATCTGCCTCTAGAAGGTGTGGGCAATGAGATCCACACAGGAGGGATGGAAGAAGCGATTATTGGAAGGATGCTTAGTGTCCATCCCCTAAAGTTGGTGTGTCAGCAGCTACCACCCAACCTGTATGCAGAGGCATTATGGAAGCACAGGCTAGTTCATTCAGACTCATGGCAGAGGTAGTAAAAGTGATCCAGACTGTGCATTCTGATCTGTGGGAGATCATGACCTGTATGTGTGATTCATTAGATAGACTGAATCATACATTGAACTGTACAGTGTCTTCTCTGGGTTATCTGGCTGTCCTAGTAGCCAGTCATTTTTTACATCCATGAAAGTTAAACCTAGCTGTAGATGTGCACAAACGTGATCCTACAGTGCTTGCCCTTCCAGAGCAACATTAATTGTAGATATGTCAACACCCAGGAGAGAGCATACCCATGGCTGTGGTCATCATCAGGCAAGCACATCCTCCAGCATCAAACAAGGTTAGATAGAACAACAACATCTAGCCTAGGTTGTGGTAGAGCCAGTGTAACTCCTGGCAAAGCCAACTTTACCCAGTGGGGACATGTATACCAAGATGAACCCTCTGTCATCCTGTTGTCCATGAATTGGACTGGACATACAAACAAGCACACACACACACACACACACACACACACACACACACACACACACACACACACACACACACACACAAACAAACATACACACACTCACACACACACACACACACACACACACACACACACACACACACACACACACACACACACACACACACACACACACACACACACACACACACACACACACACACACACACACACACACACACACACACACACACACACACTGCCCCCAGCACATTCCACACATCCACCAACCGTGGACCTCCTACACATTGGCCACCATGCAATCCAGTTATCACACTTATCACATACACAATTTTTCTGTTAGTACACCTCAGCACTCACGCTCACACACTTCCTTGTGAAATATGTGCACTTGTACTCCCTTTTCCAACTGTGAAAATGATGATAACTTTGCCCTGCCCATTGCACATTGCTACTTGGGTTGCTTGTGCCTAATGCACAGTGTGGCCAGTCTGTGCATGGGTAAGTATAGTCTACTATTTTTGCATACATCACTTTTACGACTGTGATCTGCTTAACTGTTGCACAGTTATATTGTAAAGCAATATGCAATTTGCTGCCTCTTTGCTAGTGCCACTGCGTATTTTGTCCACCTATATCTGGCATGGTTATCCCCTACCACTGGCTTCTACTCATTGTTGTTAGCTGCCACTGCCTGTGGTGTTGGGAACTGCTGTCCCTGCATGAAACTTCTCTGCTGTAACTGCTCCCTAAGTACAATGTCACACTATCAATATTTTGGCACACATGGTGGGGTCATACTGCAGGGCACAAACAGATGTATCCAGACTGCAAATGTATGACTTCAGCATTTTAGATGCATTATCTATGATTTTTTTGTTTGTGGCAGGGCACAGTTGTACAACTGATCAGTTTACTTATGTGGATTTCTAATTGGTGTCATAAGCCAGATTTCCAGGGCATCTCCAGCAACACTCGCAAGATGATTCTGTGGGACGTCACCCCTTGCCAACTATTGATAAAGATCATATGTGTGTCATTTGTGGGAGCTGTAAAAACTGCCAGGTGGCCTGCACATACAATATACATGACAGCCTGGGCATCTGAGGCCACCTCACAGTTAAAGGAATGATACCTTTGAGGTTCACGTGCCTTCTTCACATTTCTTCAGATGAAGCCTTTATTTCAATGGAGTGCAGCCTCAGGGCAATGAACTAAAGCATAGAAATCCCACATGGTGTAAGCTGTATCTTCTCATGGATATGTGGGAACCACACATGCTCCCCCACATGCTGCAGCATGGCATCAAGATGCTGATTGAGTTTTGTTGAGGTAGATGTCTGAGATATCCCCAATGAGTCATCAGCAGGTTGCTGAAATGTCCCTAGAGCTACTATACATATTGTATTTATTTATGCATAAAGCTACACATACCTTTGTATCCACTGGAATAGCTACTCCACAACTCCCATGGGACTGCAGATGGCGGGAGACAAATGTTCACAGTTTGTTGCATTGTGTCCCTGTTCACATGGTAATGGTCCTCTGTGGCATTAAAATGGAGGGCACAAAATGTTAAGCATGATCTGATGGTCACTTCTAGGGGTGATGTATCACCCACTTGGGCAAACCAGCTACAGATACATGTTTACACTAGTTGTGGCAACTCCTAACACTGTACACTATTTCCCTATGCCTGAATGAGAGCATATGGCTGTGTACAAATCTAGGTAATGCTCAGCATCACTACTTGACATTTAAATATTTCTGAATTGCTCTACCATGTTGTTTTGCCTCATTATCATATACAGTGCTTCATTATGTAGTTATTAGCATATAACACAACTGACTATGGTATTTCAGTTGGCTATGTCATGTTGTCAGGGTTTCTGAAAGGCACACATCATGCTCATTGTTGCTTGTTGCTCAAATTCACAAATGACAAAACTTGAAAATGCCTGCACTCCTTGTAGTATTGAAGTTCTATGTGCTGCTTTCTCCATTATTAAGTATAAATTATTTTATAATCACATAACACTTGGTTGTTTTAACATTCAAGCCTAAATCCAGCAACACCTCGATTCAGTATAAACACTTTCTGAGTACTATGTTTCAATATATAATGCACATTGTTATAGCTAACATGCCACTGAATATTTAAACTAGATGAAAAAGGTCATACTGTTAATCACTAAATGTGCCTAGACCCAATAGAGTTGAAAAGAAAAATAATATTAAAAACTAAAGGTACATAGTGTGGCTTCTGCTACGTATATTTTTACACATATTAAGTGGCTTTCTGTTGTAATAGAAGCTGATGGGTAATTTCCTTTGAAATTTATACATTGTTAATGTATCAGATACACATAATAGCAGTTTTGCCATCTGGGTTGACTATTCACAATACCATCTGATGTTCTGTGTTACTAGGGTTCTACTAAGATTTAAAGTAAAACTTTTAAGTGGAGATGCTTTCTTCAACACTTTTCACTTTACAAAAGATGGGGATGCCAAAGGTGAAAATTTTCTGTTATTTTTTCTGGTATGTTGCAGTATATTCCCATAAAACAACCTTAAGTTAAATAAGAGATATTAGGACTTGCGTTCCTGCAATGAAATATTTTTACAACTTCATATGTATCATAACTGTTATTAGGGCAATACCTTAAACTGTCCTATTACAGCCTTAAGAAGAAATTTTTCTAACATGTATTTGATTTTTATTGCTCTATTAAAGAAATTAAAGCAGGAAGGCATACAAAGAAATTAAGATGGTGCACTTTAACAGGAATTGATAGAGAATCTATATCTGATGGAGACAACTCCATATCTGGTAGTATGCCTTAGGGAGAGTATGAGTGTATTCTGAACTGCTTATACATTACAATGGATGTAGCACAGTTTCAGAGGCATTAAACACGAGTAAAAAAAAAAAGCAATACAGCGCCATAATCTTGGGATGATGTATGTGTCTGATGTTTCCCTTTCTGTGGAACAGCACCAATCCTGACTGTTGGAGCCCTCATAAAAATGAACTATTACACCTCATGAGAAACAAAGAAGGATAAGTGGTTGATGAAATGCAATTAATAACTAACACACACAAAGTGAAATAAATTGATGACTGTTAAACAAAACAGGTAGAAATTATTTTGTCAAACAAACAGGAGTGTACAAGTTGCTGGCAGCTTTACAGAATGTTGATTGAATTAGCCATCTAGTTTTCAGTAAACCCCAGATGACTTAATGTTCTACTTCTGTCTTTATCTGATGCTTGCAGATTATTGCTAGTATTATTAATCAGCAAAGACTCAGA